>NC_044601.1:2565500-2728000 GCF_901933205.1 Camarhynchus parvulus | reverse complement strand
TTATAACAACTGAGATCATCAGCTAAAATAAAAATGTGTTCACTGGGTATAGCAGTGAAGTTTAGTTCTGAATAATGGGGGAATAAGCATTAAAATAACAAACAAACAAGCAAAAAAGATACTTTTCTCACTTCTGTGGTAGGTTGAAAACATTGATATGTTTGGCAGATACTTGGCACGTTTGATTTCAGCATGATGAGAAGGTCCATTGAACAAATGAATTGGGATTTGTAATAACTGATTCTTTGTTAGAATAGCTGTTGTTCTTGACCACAAGGCTTGCTTGATTCTCTTTAATGTTTAATTCCTTTTCAAATTACATCATACATCAGTTTATTCATTTTCTGCCAGCTCACCAGCGAGCCAAAAAGTTATCTTTCAAATTTTGGCCACATTTATGAGTATATTATTATCCATTATGTACACAGACCACCTGAACTATCATTTTTCACTCTGATAAATACATTCTTAATGCAGTCAATACTCCAATTGTTGGTGAAACAGCTACACTCTAAATCATCTCCATTGTGAGTATTTTAGGCACACTATTTTCTGATTATCTACTCACCTCTGTCATTTAAACTATTATACCTCTTTTGTTGTCTGTGGAATGCTGTGAAACTAAGAAAGAAAAGAGAGAAAGCTAGGTGCATAATGACATCCTATGCTAGGATAAAATGTCAGGTCTTGAAGGTCTTATGTTTGAAGAGGAAATAAACTATAATTTATAATGATGTTAGGGCAAAAGATAATGTGGATAACGTATACACTTACACCACCCACAAATCCATGTATTTTGTATGGTTTTTATCATATATGTACCAGGAGGAAGAATATGAAAATATTCAGATTTTTCAGTTGTACAGAGTACTTCTGCCATAGCTTGCTGCATTGTTAACTTTAAATGTATGAATATAACATTTTATACCTTCCCTCTGATAATTCATTCCCTGGAATTCCAGGCTCTCAGAATCTGAACATCTCTTTGACCATGTCATACATTTAAAGCTGACAATTAGTTAAATCTTATTAAATCCTAGTTAAATCGAATTAGTTAAAGTTATAACTGTTCCTTCACACAGCTATATTATCTATATGTAAGTAGGAATTGTACTAATGTACTTCACATCAATATACAATTTTATGTCATTCTCTTTCCCTCTCCTTCCTCATTTCTTTCCATTCCTTTTCTTTCCTTTCTGGTTGTATAGGAGAATTTTCTTTTATGTGTGTTGTATCTTACTGTCTCTTTGGCAAGGACTTAACACCACACTTTTCCAGGCTTCAGTATCTCAACAAAACAGGGTTAATTCTGCTAAGACTTCCCAATTGAATTCAAGAGTTATACAAATCCCAGTGTTTAGATATAAACCCTAGCATGAGATAAATGTGCTGAATAAATACTAGATAATTCAACTGATTTCATTTATCTGTTAAAGGATGTAAGAAATTGGTAAACAAGCTGTAGACAGTGTAATAAATGCCTGCCATATTACCTTCTGGAGGTCTTTGTCTTTTGAAAGGTTCATTTTTACATATAATTTTCTTTTCTTATTTTGTTTGTTACTGCATTTTGGTTTTTGAAAATGCACTGCCTGCAAAATCCCAATTTACTGAACCTCTGGGACTGTCATCTAGTGCTTGGGCCACTCACCCAAGTCTACTGTCTGCCACGTTAACTGCCTAAACACTGTCAACAATGCATTGCCATGATTCCTCTGTTCTGTCTACCTATTTTGTAGCTATGAAGCTGTGGGCAATTCAGGTTCGTGAGCCATCTAATTTATATTCTTATGACAAGACATTATCACACGAGGAAGCTTTATCGCCTGAAAAATCCAAAGCTGCAAGTAAAAAGTAGCAAATAATAGAGAGTGTATGTGTGTGTGTGTGTATGTGTGCGTGTGTGTGTTTGTGTCTGAAAATAGAGAGACTTTTCTAATGTCCATTGCACAAAATTTCCCTGAAATGTCAGATGAATGTCCTATTCCATTTTGGACCATAGGCTACGAAACAACTGCATTCATCTCTGTCCTGGTGCTGTCCATTCCTTTACCCCAGACACCAGGATGATCAGGCCACTCCTGATGAATTGTCCTGTTTTTTCTGTGCTGTCCCTCAGGAGTCCAGTGGGACCAGTGTTACCAAATATCTTCATTATGATGAAGGGATCAAGTGCACCCTCAACAAATCTGCAGATGACACCAAGCTGAGTGGTGCAGCTGACACTCCTGAGGGACAGATGCCATCCAGAGGGACCTGGACAAGCTCGAGCAGTGGCCCATGGGAATCTCACGAGGTTTAACGAGGCCAAGCTCAGGTGCTGCCCCTGGGTCAGGGCAATCCCTGGTGCCAGCCCAGGCTGGGCATGAACAGACGGAGAGCAGCCCTGCCCAGAAGGACTTGGAGGTGCTGTGGGTGAGAGCTGGACAGGAGCCAGCCATGGGCACTGCCAGCCCAGAGAGCCAAGTGTGTCCTGGGCTGCAGCCAGAGCCCCTGGGCAGCAGGGCAGGGAGGGGATTCTGCCCCTCTGCCCCGCTCTGCTGAGACCCCACTGCAGAGCTGCCTCCAGCCCTGGGCTCCCAGCACAGGAAGGACACGGAGCTGCTGCAGAGAGCCCAGAGGAGGCACCAAGGTGGGCAGAGGGGTGGAGCACCTCTGCTAGGAGGGAAGGCTGAGAGAATGGGGATTGTTGAGCCTGAAGAAAAGATTTAAGAGTTCCTTAGTTCCAGCCTTCCACTACCTGAAGAAATATCATAAGAAAGAAGGAAAGGGACTTTTTACAAGAGCATGTAGTGACAGGACACAGGGGAGTGGCTTCAAACTGAAAGAAAGAAGGTTTAGATCAGATATTAGAGAGGAATTCTTTGCTGTGATGCAGCGAGGCACTAGAACAGGTCACTGGGAGAAGTTGTGGGTGTCCCCTCCCTCTAAATGTTCAAGGTCCTGTTGGACAGGATCTTGGAAAACCTGGTCTAGTGGAAGGTGTCCCTGCCCATGGCAAGGCAGCTGGAACTAGATGATCTCTGAGGCCCCTTCCAAGCCAAGCAATTCTATGTTACTATTATTCTTTGATTCTGTGATACAGAAGTTGGTTCATTTTGCCAACAGACTGCACTATTTGAGAACAAAAAAACCCAAAACCCAAAACCTTAAGCCTAGATCCATATTCTGAATAGACATGTGCCTAAACAGTAGGTTCATTTCTGTCCTTCAGCTTACAGCTACTCTCATTGTGATTTCCCTGTGTCTCCTGTGCCAAACTGATTGCTAACCTAATCCTCTCTGCCAGCTCATCTCAAAGATTTTGATAATGCCTTCTCTTAGTCACACAAATTCTGTCTTCCCCTGCTCCACCCAGCAAGTGCCTCGCTGTTCAGCAAGGCAACCATCCCCCTGCACAGGAGTCACCAGACAAAGCAACCCCAATCAAATTCCAGTTTAAGCTTCCCCACTCTCTGTACTGTACTGCCCAGCATCTTCTGGCAACCTATAGGGGAAATTATAGAAAAGGCCTTGCTCATCTACTGAGCGGAAAATGCTTGCTTCGCTCAGCCCATGACAGTTCTGTGAAAATTCAGCATGCTCACAACTATCAACATTATAAAACAGCCCAGTAGTCAGTCTTTGATAAGTTTTTATGATGTGTCTGAGCTGCAGTTTCAGAAAATTATGCTTTTTTTTTTAATCTGGACAATAGTTTTATAATCTCAAAGGACAGTTCTTCTCTACTCAATAGCTTGAATTCTAGCAAATGCCAAAGATTGTAGTAAACTAATGTCTGAAATGGCATAACCACATGGACTTTGGCTGTTCTCTTATTCCCTTTAAACAAAGGCATGCAATGAGCAGGAAATTTCTGCCCAAAATGCTTAAAGCTTGGCAAGCTTAAGCTGAGGTCAAGGGTCTCATAATAGAGACAATTACCAAATTAACATTAAATATCATTACCAGTGCCATCTGTTTCTAAAAGCACTTACAGTAAGAAAAAGTATTGATGAAGTATTATGTTTTAAAGGAAAATACATCATGATAGAAAGGGTGAGTAGGAACAAAATGTTTTAGCTATTTTGGTGGGATTTTTTTTCCCCTTGTTCTATGGAAGCATCATGCTTTGCCTTTACAACTGTACATCTGCCTCAGGAACTTAATCATTAAATTCCCTGCCCGTTCCTGCACTCTTGCACAACCCCAATAGTGCACTCCTCTACTAGAGATAGCACCTACACACAGAAAGTCAAGTTTTCTGACTCAAGAGGGTATCAGTTTTATCTGTGAGCTCCAAACTCTAAACAGAATGTGCTGCTCGGCTGTTGTCTAGTGCTGGACTTCACATGAGCCAGGCAGAGCTAATTCACTTCTCTTTTTCTTGGGAACAGAAAATATACGTCCAACTAAGTCAAAGGCTTCAGAAATTGAAAATAAAGGGAGAAAACACTTGGATTTATTTACCAATTTTCTCAGAAATGTATAGTTTTCTTGTAATTTCAAATGTTATTTTTATTGCATTTTTAAATCAACTGCTCAGCTCTAGAAATCTACAACATACATGAAACAAAAGTCCACTGAAAATATTCCATTAATGGAAGGAAGTGACGGTTGGGAGTGTGACTACCTAATATGTCTTAGGGCTACTCTTCCAAGAATATATAACCCCATTTTTGTGTTTACCCAGAGTATCTAAATGATTCTGAAGAGAACAGGCAGTTACTAACGTTACAGAGATAAATGGCATCCTTTATTAAACATAGGAGTCTAATCAAAAACTGGAGACTCTTGTAAATAAACTAGCAAAGACTAACCTGGGGTTAGTCTTGTTTTAAAATTGCAAACATAATGATTAGCAGCTGCCTGGAGCCTCCAGAAAGAAAACTGAGAGGAACTAAAACTTTTCTTTAATTCTACATTTTCATTGTGAAAATTGAGGTAACATGCTTTTGTCTTTTTGTACCTGATCAAATACAGGTGGAGAAGAGCAAGGGGGAAAATGAAACCAAAAGAGATAACACAGTTCTAGTGTTTATTTGGAATGTAAGTCAGTCTCATAAAACAACAGGCACTAAGTCACTAGATTTTCATAAACTTTTCTTTCTTTGTTGCATTGTCAAATTAAAAAATATTAAGGTTTTATCACAATCCCCACTTCTTTTAAAACAATCTCATATACAAGGATGTTCCTAAGGTCATATGTCTGTAGGAAGACTGTTTCACTGAAATAGCTTTGGTTACTCTGGTTAATTTCTGAATGGCAAATGACACCTTCACTGCATTTTTTAGAAAATACTCTGAAAATAAAGGAGATTTTTTTTCTGGAAAAATAAAGCTCTTATCTTAATTGGAACCAAACATATTTCTATGTATTTATGAAGAATCAGAAGAAATTTTACATATTATGTACTACTAAATAATAAAACCAATAGGTGACAAAATTTTGTTAATAAATCCCTCTGAGTCCTCCCCTCCCCTATTTCATACTCACTGTTGCTGGCATGAAAAAATGAGTACTTGTTTCATTGAATGAGCTTTCTACCAGTTCCCATATATTTTTTTGAGTTCTAGACAATTATGTGTTTTACAATGATAGGTAGTGAGACATTAATTTTGTGTGTATTTTATGAAATGTGAATTATTTCCTTTGAACAGGTGTGTCCTGCCTGAGTAAAAGCTTCATATTACTGCAAAATACAGACATAAAAATACTTCTACTTATCCAAGCTACTTTCTTAGACTAAAAGAAAAAGGAAAGTGAGAGCTTAGATTAAAAAAACAATGTTCACTCATATCAGTGGATGAGAGGATGGCAAGATGTCTTACAGGTGACACATTTAATACAGTTTCATCCCCTTACCAGGTCAACCTAAGTAGTCATGGATGTATTCATGTCTAAATTCTAAATACCTTTCAACCATTCAAAATCTTCTCTCTCAGGTTCGACACCAGCACCAGATCTGAGCAGAAGCTTCCAAAAGAATTATTTTGGAAGTAGTGGTAGACTTGGATGTCTAAAATCACAGCTACATGTGGTTAAATATCTGGCATATAGAGGACAGCAATTTTTTGTTTAATATTTGATTCTTTTTTTCATTTTTTTCACCTAAATTACTATAACAAAATTACTATAACAGAAAAAAAAAAACTATCTTGAAAGACAATGCTCCAAAGTGCCTTTTTTTATAATTATCTATTAAGTAGAACACTTGTATAGCCATTGACATGCACTCAGAGTAGATGAGATTATGCTTCATCTCTGCATTGGAACAAAATTTAGGAAACTCTCAAATCCCTGCCTCCATGGGCTGGGGCACTTCTGGCAATGAAATTTCCACAAAGAAGCTTTCAAGTCCTTACACAAGGCATCCTGTGAGTTTGGGACTCAGTCAGGGCCATCAGGCACCCAGTGGAACACTGACAGATGATTAAAATACAATCGAGTACCCACTATACAGAAGTTCCAGCTGAACATAAGCAGAATTAGTCTTGCATATTAGCCAGACATCAGCCAATTTCCTAGTGAAAAAAAAAAAAGCCACAAAGAATAAATAGCTTAGAAAACTGTGCAAGTCATGTATAACACACAGAGTTTGCACTCTTGGGAATACATATGAAGAAAGACAATACTCCTGGTCACTGGACTGCATAGAAGTGAATGGAAAAAATGAGGAATTAAGATGTATAAAATAAATTTCCAGGACCAGAGACTGCTTGTGTTTGAAATTTAATCTGCATTCCCTATAAGAATTCATAGAAAGACTTCTCTACCTTAGGAAGGATAAATACTACAGCTTCAGAGACAGAACAAAGCAAAGTTAAATAGATTTCTCATAGCAGTTAAATTCTTGTAAGTATACCTGAATCTAGTTCTGTTCTATGCAAGTGAAATTCAGAGATGATTTATCTAAGACCAACTCTGTTTAACAAAGCTGTGTAGGTTTGATCTTAGAATTTTTGATCATTATAAAACAGTTACCTGTGAAAGCTAAAATGAAAAGTGTTTTTTTCGTCTAGGTTCTTCCTAGCAAGAAACTGAACATTAGTGATCATTATATGGATATTATGGGAAGTGGCATGCTCAGAGTGAACTTTGACTCCTCACCTCCTACATTCCACTGGAACATGTACCTTTCATCTAAAGAAATAAAATATATGTTTTATTTTTGTAAATGCTTGCCCACACCAACCAAAAAACCTTTCAAAGGGGAAACACATCTCAGGGCCTGTTATGGCGTTCAATTCATTTAAAAGGATGTATAAAGAGAATATAAGTTATGTTTCTAAAGGAATAGAGAAATTAAAACTTGGGTGTAAAGAGAAATATTTACATACTGAAAAGGCAGAAGTTAGGTATTTTAAGTGTAAAAAGAAAGGGTTCCGGAGAAAAGCTTTGCAAAACTATGATGACAAAAGTGTTTTGGTGGCATTTTTTCAACTACTAATGAAAGCAGTATGTAGCTAAAATGTCAATGTTTTTGCCCCAAAGGCCAATGTATTATGCTACTACTTCACAATGCCTTCATGTATAACGCATATTTGTACAAATAAGTCACAGCAGAGAATGTAAAGGGCTCAATTCTTTGTTCCTGGAGGCTGATGTCAATGATAACTCTCTCTGACTACAACAAAGAAAGTTCAGGCTTCCAGTGAACTGGGACCATAAATCAATTTACACTGGGTGTGATAAGCTAGTGAAAATAGTGGGACAATACCATATAACACAGGGCAAACTGGACCTAAATTTTAGCCACATAACTGCTCAGAAACTCAACAACATTTTACTTTTCAGAAAATTTATCTACTTTTTTAACTTCCTATTTTTGTTTGCAGAAATGCATTCCCTGATTTTATAGTAAATTCAACATGTTCTGTATTTAAATGCTGTGAGGTAAATTTATTTCCACTCCACCATATTTTGTTGGCAGTATTAATATCCTATTAATGTTAGCCTGAGGTAATGTCTAAATTCATTGTATTGATTTAAAATTTTATTTATCTGTTAAAAAGTCTTTACAAAACGTAAAGAATCCTTGACTAGCAAATGAAATGTTATGAAAGAGAGAAAATTTGACAGAAAACAGTGCCTTCCAACTGAATTTTTTAAAAACAGTAAGGAGCATTCTGAAATGCACTTTCTTGTTTTTCCTATTCTTTCTAATTAGTTGTGTTTTCAGAATTTATGCAATTGAAAACAACAGTCCTGGATGCCTGGCACATAGCCCCTAATGCAAAAGAAAAAAAAACAACTTAGCTTGATGCAATTTGCACAGCCTTTTCTGTCTTGCAGTTATTACTGAATCTATAACACGGATAAATACATTTCCACTCTGGATAAAATTTTCACTTCCTCCTTTGTCTCAGGGCTTTTTGCATACCAATTGTAATGGATGTGAAAACAAAAGTATCATGTACTTGATGTTTCAGTAGGAAAAAATCAAATTAGAGAAACCAAGGTATTTATTAGTCTTTTCCATTCTTTACATGATGACTATGAGAGAGCAATTCATTGATGTGTGGCTTGACATGAAAAAAATTCAATACCTTTGCTAAAATTAATTACTTTTTTTCCCTGTGATTTCAATAATCAGTTCAATCTAAGGATTTTCTGTAGTAATCTGTATTTAATATATGCAACTTTGGATCTCTTTCATTCCTGAGATGAACTTAGGTGATCAAATGAGCTTACATAACTAGAGTGAGAATCCATAGCTGAGAGCAATTCCATCTGAGGCCTATGTAATCATTTACTCTTCCTGACAAAAACACTAGCTGTTTTCTTTTTAATAAGGATATTTGATTTCTTGAAAATCTGGTATAAATAACTCCAACATTTCCATTTAGAAAAATTAAAACAGTTTTCCTTTGTTAGCTGTGCTTTACAGGACAAATGTCTCTCTTTCCTAACAATCTTTCACCACCTGACCAAATGGTGAAATTATAAACAGCCATAGAGACAAGAGGCGAAATACAGGTTTTGAATAACATCAAAGAGAATTTGCATTGTGGAGAACAATGAGAGAAAGCCTTGCAGATGGTGCGAATCATAGCAGAGATTTCAAAAGAAGTTTTAGTCTGTTCTTCATTAAGTGGTCAGAACACACTATGTAAATGAATTCATCTTTTTCATCTCTTGTTGCTTCAACATGATCTACTCCCTCAAAAGAAGTGACTAGTACATCCCAAAGTTGTGTAGGAACCAAGGTTCCCATTTTTATGAGGTCTTTTTTTTAAGTTGTCCGAGCATCATCTGTTTTGGAGCAAACAAAATATTAAGCCCTAGAAATTTAAAAGAGAGTGCTCAAAAGAATTAATTTCCGGTCACTTTTATTGCTATCTTTTGAAAAGAATAAAAATCATGTATGGCCATTTTATTAAAACTCTGCACTTTGAATATTGAGGTGAATTCAAAAGTATTTCAAAATATGAATGTTCTGTTCTAAAGAAACATTACTGAAGACTTTCACTTTTTCTGAAAACAATTTTATAATCAAAGGCAACTGATTGTTACAAAACCTGTTGCTACCAACAAATCATAATTTTCTGAAAGAATATTCCAGTGTGAAAATTGACAGGTTTTGTCACCATTCAGAAATTTGCAATGACAAAATTCAAGTGAAAATAAAAACCCAAGACCAAAATAATAAGAAAAGGAGGCGCATTCTTCAACCTAAAATAAGCATTTTTCCCCTTTCCCTGCCTTCCACCTTCATTCAAGGACAAAAATAAACACAACTGGGTTTAAAACAATTCAGGTTAGACCATTTATTTAAAAATCTTTGAATTCAAAGAGTAGAGTCTGTATTTCTTTTCAGGCTGTAAACATCACTTGCAAGATCAAATATTTTCAAAAGTTCCTAAATGCCAAAGTGCTAGAAAGCATGCAAATACTCATACAAAAATTGAAAAAAAGCAAAAAAGCTAATATATTAGACAAAAAAGTTAAATATTGCCAACTGCAGAGCTTGGGAGTCATTTCAAATCCAGAGAAACCTATCCATGTCTCTATCTCTAATAGGAAAAGTTGAGATTTCTACTTATGCATGCAATTTAAGACCCTAATTTCTCTAATAACAGTAGTAAAACATTTTTATTGCAACTTTAAAGCTTATGAAGTGGAGACAAAGAGCTGTTGAATGGTGAACTTTCTCATTATTTTATCCCAAAAATGTGATGCTAGAGTCTTTTTCTCTTCTTGAAAGTTTTGAAGGTACAAATTTTATTACAGGACTCCTTTGGCTTTGAGCCTTTCAGTCTTAACCTTTCTTTTACATAAAAGCAGATTAATGCATTCAGTACACTTTCAAGTCTGTACCTGAGCACAAGATTCATTGTGCATAATGAGATGACTAATTAAGATGACTCTTACTCCTTCATAATTTGCATCTTCTTTTTTGTGACCTCTTCTTTAGAACATTGACACAGGTAACTACATTTCTGAAGAACAAACCCATTAAGTGTATCTTTTAACATTGCACCACTTCAGCAAGATAATCTAGTATTTGAGTGAACGAAAATTAATGCAAAAAATTTTCCTGAGTAGAATGGACATATTTAAGGGTCCAACAGGGCCATGTTTATTCCATTAGATGCAAATAGGGATGTAATCTCTATCCGTTTCTCTGATTATACACACATTGTTAGCATCAAGTAAAAGCCTCTACATTTCTGTAATATTTTCTGTCTCCACACTCTGGCCATCACAAACAACTGAGTGTGATTTTTATGAAACAAAACCCCTCAATGCTTGTGACTGGAGACCCTTTTATGGTGGGTCAAATTAGAACATATTATTGTAATTTGTTAGTTGTTTATGTCCACTGGAGAATATAAGCACAGAAAAACCATCAGTATGTGACTGGGCACAGTTTAATCTTAAATTCAGTATTTTACCTGGAATATTTTTGTTGTTGTTGTTCTCCAGTGATCAATCTTCTTTGTTCATGTTACAGTGAAATCAGATATAATTTGTTCAAGTTATCATGAAATCAGATATAAACCTATCCACAGTTAAGTGGTTCAGCCATGTTTATACGTGGAGGACAAGAAGAGCAGGCATTGTTGGACTCTAATTTCTTCCTTGCAGTGTTATGATATACATTTGTTTCCTAAAATGTGGATCTTAAAATAATGACATGACAAACAGAGCACTGTTTGCACTGTTTCCCAAGCAGCTAAACCTGAGTATTTTCTAGAAGTAAAAGCACATTCTGTTCATGCCTATATGGTTCAGAACTATGACTACAGTAGTGAAATTGTAGGTCAGCTAATTCAGTTTCATTTTTGTTTGCAAAACCCATAATGATGTTTAGACCATTGATCTATGAAGAAAACTCACTTGCTTTTCTTGTCTTCTCACAAAGAAAAGTCATTAAATTTACTGGAAATAAAATCTCCAAATCAGAAGATTTTACCTGTCTGGTAAACAACAACCAAGGTAGTCTTTTCCTTTCTTTCTTTTCTTTCTTTCTTTCTTTCTTTCTTTCTTTCTTTCTTTCTTTCTTTCTTTCTTTCTTTCTTTCTTTCTTTCTTTCTTTCTTTCTTTCTTTCTTTCTTTCTTTTCTTTCTTTCTTTCTTTCTTTCTTTCTTTCTTCTTTCTTTCTTTCTTTCTTTCTTTCTTTCTTTCTTTCTTTCTTTCTTTCTTTCTTTTCTTTCTTTCTTTCTTTCTTTCTTTCTTTCTTTCTTTCTTTCTTTCTTTTCTTTCTTTCTTTCTTTCTTTCTTTCTTTCTCTTTCTTTCTTTCTTTCTTTCTTTCTTTCTTTCTTTCTTTCTTTCTTTCTTTCTTTCTTTCTTTCTTTCTTTCTTTCTTTCTTTCTTTCTTTCTTTCTTTCTTTCTCTTTCTTTCTCTCTTTCTTTCTCTCTCTTTCTCTCTTTCTTTCTTTCTTTCTTTCTTTCTTTCTTTCTTTCTTTCTTTCTTTCTTTCTTTCTTTCTTTCTCTTTCTTTCTCTCTTTCTTTCTCTCTCTTTCTCTCTTTCTTTCTCTCTTTCTCTCTTTCTCTTTCTCTTTCTCTCTTTCTCTCTTTCTCTCTTTCTCTCTTTCTTTCTCTCTTTCTCTCTTTCTCTCTCTTTCTTTCTTTCTTTTCTTTTTTTTAATATTTTTATTATTCATACTAAAGTTTGTGTGTCAAGAAAAACAAACAGTTTTATACATTTGCAGCTTACTTACCTTCCAAACAGGGTTGTTTCCTACCTCATTCTAACTCTGCTTCTCTTAATTTCCTTTCAGTTTTCAATGTGCTAAGAGGACATTCTACACAAACAGCTTCAGCTCTCTGCCCCTTGCAGGTTTCTAAGCTTGCTCTTCCCTGATTCATCTTGAATGTTTTATATAATTTGCCTCTTTTGCCTTGTTTTGGATAGGGACTTGGTGTAACAGAAGAAGCTCTCTGAGCAGCACCTGACATTATTCAATATCATTGAAAGCTTACAGATTTTTAAGTGAAATAGGAATTTTAATCAGAATTTGATGCTCTTTTAGATCTGAAGAATATGTAGAAATTATCTGAGATATGTTGGGCAATAAATATTATTGAGCTGTGAGGAATGAGAGAGAGAGTGAATGCCTTCCCTGGAGTAGAAAATACTTCATATTCATCATACTGCAGTGAAAAAATAATAGCTTTAAAATTTTTTTATATATATTTTGATATATAATCTCCAAGTCTTAGAAATTTACAGAAGATATCTGGGAAACACAGGACTAATTTAGGGACATCCCAGATGTGTATACCTTCATCACTATTATAAATTCCCTCTCATGTTTTACATAAATTATATGCACACAGAAGATTCAGTTCCTTTGGAAACTGATTGAGATCTTCATAGTTGTGCCCAGAAAAAAATCAGGACCAGTAAAAAAATTAAGTAGATATTGATAATTGCATTATTTTAAAAGCATATGAACAGTTGATAGACTCTGACTACAACTAGCAAATGTATCTGACTTTGAAAAGTTTAAAAGAGAAAGAAATATAATCAATTTTCTATAAAAATTTAGGAAAAATTAAAAGCAAATTATACTTTTAAATGACAAGCTTTTTTATAAAAAATAAAAGCTAAGATTGAAAAACTCAGAGGTCACTAGCAGGAAATTGTAAAATGAGAGCAGTTTAATAATAAAATATTGTATGAAAATCTTATGCATATTGTGTAAAAATAATAAATATAGAAGTTGCTTCAAGTTTGAGAGTTGGTCCTGAATTTAAAACTATAGCAATTGTAATTACATACTGGTTAAATTTTGCTAGTACTAATCACATAAAGTTTATATTTTTGGAAAGCCATTGTGCTAATTCATTTACCGAGTTCTAATTATTACTCTTATGTGAGCATACATCCTACTTTGAACATTTCTGCCGCTAAGCCAGTTTCATTACCAAGGCTACAGCTTTTATAGGTCACACAACATGCTACTCTGTGGTGCACATAGACTGGGGGAATGAGCTGCTGAAAAACAGAGCTGTAGAAAGATACCTGGGGATCCTGGTCAATATCAAGTTGAATCTGAGTCAGCAGTGCCCTGGCAGCCAGGAGGGACATCCCTGTCCTGGGGACATCAGGCACAGCATCACAGCTGGGCAAGGGAGGGCATTGTCCTGCTCTGCTCTGGGCTGGGGTGGCCTCACCCTGAGTGCTGAGGGCACTTTTGGGTGCCATCACACAAAGAACATAATAAACTATCAAAGAGTGTCCAAAGGAGGCCACAGGGATGTTGATGGGTCTGCAGGGGAAGCGTACAAGGACAGGCTGAGAGCACTGGGTTTGTTCAGCTCGGAGGAGAATCAGCGGAGACCTCATTGCAACTTCCTTGTGAGGGAAAGAGGAGGGGCAGGTGCTGATCTCTGCTCTCCAGTGACCAGTGACAGGACCTGAGAGAATGGCATGAAGTGTGTCAGAAGAATTTTAAGCTGGATATCAGGAGGCAAGTTTGCCACCCCTAGGGTGTTTGGACCCTGGAACAGGCTCCCCAGGGCAGTGGTCACAGCACCAAGCCTGACAGAGTTCAAGAAGAGTTTGGACAACACTCTCAAGCACCTGGTGTGACTCTTGGGTTGTCCTGTACAGGGCCAGGAGTTGGACTTCAATCATCCTGATGGGGCCATTCCAACTCAGCATATTCTATAATTTTATGATTTATTTCTTTATCAAGAAATATTAACCCTTTGCTGGTTACATTTTGCTTAGGATATCTTGAAGTTTTTTTATTAAGTTTATTTTATATTTATATCAAACAGTACTTTAATAAATAATATTTATGCAGGGAAGTAGTTCAATCTAAACCTCAAAACCTTGTAAATTTATGTGGCTGCATCGTGCCTGGTCAATCAGACATCTGGAGAAGAAACTGCCAGGGAAAATGCTTAAAATCTTTTCACATGTAGCTTCTGCATGTGTTGCTGTACCTTTCACTTTTCAAAGAAATAGAAATAGAATATATGCCACAATCTTGAACACAAAAAGGAACATGTAACAATGGACTCAGTAGCTGTGTTGGGCCTAGTGCTGGCAAAATGCTCATGCACCCTCATTTACTCATTTCCGGCTGTGAGATAGGATTAGGAGGAAGAAAAAGCACGCTCAAAACTTAAAAGGTTAAAAAGAAAACTTTATTAACAGTAACTAAGAGAAAGAATAATAGGAATCAGAATAAAACCTTTAGAACACATCTTCTCCCTCCTACAACCTTTTCTTTCCTACTAACAACATACAGAAACAATTCAGTCAGATTATCACTTCTAGAATAGTCTTTCTTCAGTTCTCTTAGGGAGAGGAGTCCCTCTTGTCAATTTATGGAGACTTCTCTACAAGAAAACAGCTCTCTCATGGGTTTTAATTTCCATGAATAGCAGCTGCCTGTGTGTCTGCAACTGTGAAATCCCTCCCATCTTTCACAGCTCCATTTATGGGCCATGTCAACTTATGGGGTACTATTTTAAATATGAGCTGTTTAAGAGCAAAAGTTCCCTTTATCTGTCTCTGAGATCTTCATCTCTGGGAACAGAGATTTTGTTCTTCTCTCCCAGGGGGCAAAAGGTCTTCATTACTCTTCTCTCTCTCTCTCTCTCTTCTCTCACTCTCTTCAAACTCTTCAAACTTTTCATGGGATCACAGCTACTTCAACATCTGCTTGCTTTAGCATGAAGGTTCATATGTACAATTTTGCACATATCTACAACTTGAACACTAAATCTCCCCCTACTTTCAACGAGTTACAGGGAAAAAGAGTCTGATGTATCAATTGCGTTCTTCTCCACAAATTTACAAGAGGATTTCAGATCCAAAATTAAGGGATCACCTCATCCCTCCTATCTGGGACTTGACTTTTTCTTTACTGACCTTGATGTCTCCATGCTGTTCCTCGGCGTGTTCTCACTACGTTCTTTTCTCTCACTCCAGGGAGGATTGGAGGTCTGCAAGTCTTATCTATGCACTCAAAGAGTTAATATCTCACCCAGGGCCTGCAGGTGGTCACATCTCCCCAGCGGGCTGGCAGCTTGTGGCCAGAGCTGGCTTGTGACAGAGGTTTCAGCAGCGGCTGCGGTGTGGGAGGGGAGCAGCTGGGATCTCAGCAGCCAGGCCAGGGCTCAGCTGCAGCACACCAGGGGCCGTGGCCTCCCTTCCCCCTGCCCAGCAGCTGATTATGGTTAATGACACTTTGAATGCCATCAGATAATATATTCCCAAAATTACAGCGCCTCCCTGTCCTTCTCCCTTCTGTTACGCAGTGAAAGCCTCAGATATCCTCTTCCCCATTACCAGGATTCCCTCAGGTCTGCTCAGTGATTCCACACTCCGTTATAACACTCTTCTCCTGCTAGATGGCCTGCATCCCTGTAAAATAATTTCTTCCATCTTTCCTTTTTCCCCAAAATAGCCATAGCTATAGTGCTGGACGGTTTTAAAATCCCAGTTTCTGCCATGTCATCATTTATGTCTTGTTATGCACCATTGTGTACCTCCACAACACCTTTACCCCTTCAATTTCACCATCATACTCTAAAACCTTTCTATTCCCCCATATTTTCCAAATGCTCATGAACAATAACACCTCCAGATTCTTTTTCTGAGAAGAAAAGACACACTGGCTTGTTGTTTGATGAACCACAGCTCTGACATAACCACGCTGACTAATTGACTGAGTGGGGAGGAAACACTATTATTAAAACACTCTAGGGACCACACAAACCTTTAGAAGCCACAGATGGTTCAATATAATATATATTGTATAACCATGAATACCTGTGAGTTAAAAGTATCACATTAGCTGAAAAAGCAAGTATTTCATCAAAATAGAATATTTCAAGAAAACTAAGACAAGTATGCTTCTTTTAAGTTTTAAGGAACACATTTACATGTTGTGACACACCTCAGAAATAAAATCATATAGAGTCATACTTGTTTTTGCAGGCTCAGCCCAGTAGATGGAATGTGATAATATTTACTGTACTGGAACCAGCATAAAGAATTGCTACAAAATGTCTAGTTTCTGAATTCCTTAGGGACTGAAGGCTAGAGTCAAACTTCCACACTGAAGCCAAAAAGCAAGTCAATTCTGTACAAGGTCAGAAATAAAAATTTAGGTAGTACAGTATTGTAGGTGTTTCCGGGGTCAAGCAGAGACTCAAGGGTTGTTATGGGAAACAGTCTTGTAGCATATAAATCCAGCAGAAGCAGTGTAGACGTGACTCTAAAAACCTACCCGAATTCAGCCTACAAAATAAAGGTATTTTTCACAGAATTTAGACAAATCTAGATGGCTGTCTTAGTATTTTATAACAAATCTACAATGCTTTACTAATGCACTCCCTGCAAGCTCTTCCTGTTGCAGAAGTATTCTGAGCATAATTAATTACCTTTGCACCTATAAACTTTCTCAATTTATATGCTTAAATATTTTACTAATTCTTAAGTCCGGCTATTATTTCTATGTGTGAGTTTCATATGGAAATTCAAAGCTCAAATCTCAGGATTAGTTTTAACTTCCTATACCCCTAGAAATTGAAATAATTATTCTGGGAAATATGCAATTGTTCATTTTCTCAGTTCCCTCTGACTTAGAGGAATGTTATCTATAAAGATTATAGATATAGATGTATGGAATATATAGTATTCCATAAAGCTATGAGGCCACTTTTTCCTGAATCCTGGTTTCCAGATGTGTGATAGTTGTTATAGTTGGTAGAAATTTTAAAGCATTGCATGCCAATTCACATGTGTAGCAGGCTACATATAATTTTTTTAAGTTTATGCAAATGAGGACACATACTTAAGTAGAATAAGCAACCCACTCAATGTCAGAAAATTGTTATTCTAAAGAATATTATAAATTTAAACCATGAAATTATACTGATTGTATCATCTTCTAAAATTGAAGGTCTTAGTGGCTTGTTCCAGACCTTTCAAAAATTATAATAAAGCCATCCTCTAATTCAGTCCATTTGGTTAAAAATTCTCATATTCAGTTGCTGTCATGTAAGTGCCATTACATGTTTTTGTAATTGTATAAATTACATTTCAAGAATACTGAAGACAGCCTCCATAGAGACTTCAGCAAATAAGGCAAGGAGACATAAGGCAATGTTTTCTCAATGGATTTAGAAATGTTACATCAAGAGAAGAAACCAAATACTGGGACATGCATGAGAGAGACACAAATATCAAAGAGAAGGGGAAGATCCTGCAATGGTGAGGTACCATTTTTTGGAATAAGCTATGGATAACATTGCATACCAGCTGAAATAGTGTTCTGTCATTTGCTAAACATCTTTTCACAGTAAGAGTGGCTCTGAGTTGCCCTCAGAAGATAAGACTACCTAATATATGAAAACCTTGAAGATGTCACTTCATTTCTATTAAAAGAACATGGCTGGATCTTTCTCATTCATTGAATGGGAAACTATAGCATGAACACTGATGCCTCAGGTTTTAGTTTTTATATATTTCAGATTCTGTACTGCTTTAGTGTGTAGTTCTGAGCTTCCTATTAAGGGATGGTGAGCTCTCTTCACAGAGTACCAAGAAAAAACAATTCCTTCTCTAGCTGGGGACCAAGGACAACTGATCCAAATTCCAGGCCCAAGAGCACAAACAATGGTGGAATGAAGAGAGAAAAACACGAAGTATGGGACTTCATAACCTAAAGCTATAATGAGACAATTGCCTCCAATATGCAGATAGACCAGAACTTATAAAGTGAGAACCATCGTAGCCATTGCCTGTTTTGTGACCATTTTGGGTTCATCTTGGGTGCAGCCCTGGCTGGGTTCTTGTATTGCCCAAGGTGTATCCATTGAGGCCTTTTCATAAATTACTACTTTATCCTTTAACTCTGTCTAGTCTCTGTTCTAGGTCAGCCTTCACAAGGCATCAGTATGATAACTAATAGTATTGACCAGCAGAGGATTTTTATGACTGGAGCACAGCCGTCTTTCTGTCCCAACTGCACTCCACTTGAGAGGGCAATGGCAACTCTAAGCCACCATAATCTCTGCTGGGAGAGCTGTGAACTTGTTTCCTGCGAATGAAGGA
The DNA here is from genome assembly GCF_901933205.1 of Camarhynchus parvulus. Lineage (NCBI taxonomy): Eukaryota > Metazoa > Chordata > Aves > Passeriformes > Thraupidae > Camarhynchus > Camarhynchus parvulus. The sequence continues at coordinate 2,709,486 of NC_044601.1, read as the reverse complement.
AAGACTCTGGATGTAGTCTCCCCTGACTTCAGCAAGGCCTTTGATAAAGTCTTTCATGTCATTCTTCTGGGAAAACTGGCTGTCCACAGCTTGGACAGGTGCAGTGTTCATTTGTTAGAAGCTGTGAAAGTGCCAGGTGAAAGTGTCTCTAAGTCTTCATTTGGTACTCCAGGAAAAAAGACTGCTGGTAGCCCATCATTAGACACAGTTTCATAAGCTGTATAAATTAATACAAGTTCAAGTTATACTTAATCACACACACATATGTCTACTAACTCTATATACAAGATGTGAAAGAACAAAGTACCTTTCCAAGTTGCCAAGATAAGCAAGTTGCAAATAACAGCGTAACTTGTAATACATTATGTTACAGATCTGCAACTATCGTTCTTCACAATTTAAGTATCAATAGGACTATACACACGATGAAATGAAGTGTTGTAGAATTTACCCTCAAGTAGCTACCTCAAATTGTGTGTCAAAGTTCTGTATCTTGGATGGATTACCTGAGTACAGCTGAGGACCAAGTAGCTGGGGTCGTATTTTTTAAAAAGGAACCCAGTTATCCTATTGGCTCACTGTGAGCTTGTAGCACTGCTTTACAATAACATCCTCAGCTGCATTAGGAAAAGCAGATAGCAGCTTAAGAAAAGTAATTACTCCACTCTAATCCACCAGAGAGACCACATTTGGCATAGCGCTGTGGATTCCCCACTGTCACAGACAAGAGAGCTCAGCAGATGGCTGGTGGAATGGTTAGAGAGCTGGACTGCATTATACCTGAGGAGACGCAGAAGAAACACTTCTGCCTGTTCATCCTGGAGCAGATGTTGAAGGGGAATCTCATTGCAGCCTTCTGCTTCTTAAGGGGTGTTATAAGGAAGGCAGTCAAATGCTTCTCAGGCATGCACAGAGAGAGGAGCAGAGGCATCAGTAACAAGCCAGAACAAAAAAATTTCAACTACATGGAGGAAAAATAACATTTCCACAATGTGAGTGGTCAAGTTCATACCTCTCCAAAAGGTTGTACAATGTCTATCTTCATAGATCCTTTAAAACAGATAAGACTGTGTGTTAAGCAACCTGACCAATCTTTGAAGTTAATTCTACTTGGAGGAGAATTAGGAATTAGGTGTCATCCAAAGCTCCCTTTCAGACTGGCTTATTCTGTGATTCCCTGTTTTGCTTGGAAGGAAAATCATATTATTAGAGAGGAAAATTCACAGAAAAATCAGCTCAATGTTACTCGACACTCTGTATTGAAGAGCTTTATAGGCTTTATTAGTAAAAACAGGCAGACTCCAATTCTTGTGTTTCTGTTTTCTTCTTCTTCGTTATTAATAAATTATGCAGATACCAAGATTGCCCTGTCTGAAACCATTTCTAAGACAAATCAAAGGAAACAAAGATATAGTTTGATAACCTTAGGAAGGATAGAGCCATTTCTCAATTAATCCAGCATAGGGCATATAGGAGTATACATTAAAAATAAGCTTCAGGACCAAGGGTAACAATTGGTTTTCCAAGACTTCACCCCAAAGGGTGAGCATTTTTATTGCACTGCTTTTTGCTCTCATAGCACCACTTTCTTTATCTTGAAAAATGGAAACAGGGCTCTTGTCATTGCCTCAGTAGGCAGTCACCATCCAGTCCTTACCTCTCCAAGTGTGAAAAAACTCCCTATGCCCAGCTCTCCAACTCTCCCGGGAAGACAAAACACATCATACAGTGCCATTTACAAAGCAAGACCAAGAAACAGCAGCAAAAGAATGGATTCATTACACCAGCTGAAAGTCAGTGTTTAAGGCAGCTTGATAATACGTAATATAATTGTGGCGTGAAGAATTTCCACACACTCTTAGTGAAAATGTTGAAACTCCTTTCAGTGAAAGCTCATTAGAGAAACTGTAACAAGATAAAACTCTGGAATGCATATACATACATGACCTCAAAATCAGTGCATCTTTATATTAACGAGTGCAAGGAAAGATTAACACAATATATCGCATCTCGTCAGTAAAATTCTTATGAAAATTTGGAGTTCAGAATTGAGAAAAACAGGAATTTCCAGACTTCATTAGGTGATAACTTTCATCATTGTTTCTCTTCTTCTTCCCATTCCATCTTTTCCATTTCCCAGCAGCAATTTGCCTGAAATAACTATTATATGTGATTAAAGAATGCAAAAATCTTATATGGAAATCTGACCGCAATGTAAAAATACAGCATGTAGTTTAATCAGAATGAGACAGTTATAGCTAAATTTTAACATTGTTATTTGAATATTTAAATACAGTTAACAAAAATATCCTTAAACCCTTCCATAGCTCTTTTCTTTTCATGCAGACTTCATTTTGGATGCTCGTAGACAAGCATTGAGTTAAAGAAAAAAAAATTTATTTTCAAGCTGTTCAGCACTTATTATATTAGAGATGGATTATAATTTGGATTTCTCTCTAATAAGGATAAATATTACTGTGACAGAAAAATTTTATTGGCTGCCCTTTGCTGAATGATTAGTTAAGAGTTTGGTGCATTTTCTAGACTTGAAATACCTTATATTTAACAAGATAAAAACATTCTTCATTATGGAAGCAAGATAATTTATTCAGCTAACATGCAAAATTCATAACTAGAAGTTTTCAATAAGGAATTCTATTTTTCAGAATTCTAAAGGAGAATAGAAAATAACAACGTAAACATAGGAAGATTTGAAAAACAATCATAAATTTCTAAATGAAGAAAGTTAAATCTGCATTTCATATCCTTTTTCATTTGTTACTGCTCATTTGAATGTTGAGATACTTCAGAAAAATTATCTCCTGAATTTATTAGCTTTACAAATGGTAAGCCTGGAATTAAAATCAAAAACTCATCCATATTTAAGAAATAAAGCATATTTTTAACCAAGTGTGAACTTCCAGAGCTTCTGTGAGCTATAGTATCTTATACCAATTCAAGGTCTGATCAAAGCAGTAAAAATACAAACTTTTTCAAAACTGCATACGTGAAACAAAATTCAAGACACTTTTTACTCTAGTAAGAAAAAAATGGTAGAGTGTTTGGGCTGGTTAGTAGCTACACACATCACAAAATATTTTACGTACTTCATACAAGGAAATTTTAATGAAAGTCAAAGCAGACGAAAATAACTTGCTACCTTTATTTGAGGAATATTTTCCTTGCTACTGGCATAAAAGGTACAAAGTAAGTAATTAAAGAAATAATAAAAATCTACAAAAGTTTAGAGAGTCACTGCACCATTGATGTTAACATTCTAAATTGGATAATAAATTGACATAGAGATGTTGCTGACTGCTACAAATAATATTAAGGAAATAAAATGTAAATAAAATGTAGATGTAATAACTTGCAATTTACATTAAATTATTTATTAATTTCAAAAATATGTGATAACATTATTAGAGAAACTGTTTTTCTATATACTTTCTTATTAATAAAAACATTGAAAAGTGTGAAGCTAAACTTGACATTTCTGCCACAATTCTCATCTGATATTAGTGTTGAAACAAATTAGTACATTAGGGCATTTTCCATGCACTGTTCTCATCCAAGCTGGTATGAAGACAAAACCAGTATAAGCCAAGGTGTAACTGAGCACTGAGCTGTCTGAAGAGAAGGCAGCATCTCTCTCTGTTCAATGTAAAATCTTTTCCATGCACTTGACCTAAGATATTCGTGTCCGTATGTTTCAATTCCTTATTTGAATCAGATCCTGAGACAGTGCTAAATTGGTCGTGCAAGGATTAGACCTTTCCTAATTATACCAGAAGAGAATCAACCAGAAGATCACCAAAGCACCATAAAGAGAGAGTCACATGCTCAGGGTACCAGGTCCAGCCCTGGCAGATGCTAAGTACACAGGACCATGGATAGTAATCTAAAACTGCATCAGAGGCAGTTACAGGAGAATACATAAAAATGAACAATCAAGAAGGCTACAGGAAGACCACCTATGGCCAGAGGAATCAGGGCAATTTAGAAAAAAACCAAGCAATAAAGTTTTGTCATGTAATTCTTCCACTAAACTCATTTGGATGGACAGAGACAATCTGGAAACTATGAACCCAGCTTCTGATGGGATTATTCAGTCTGGGTCTTCTATAGCTGAACCACCAAAAACAGCAGGTTATTAAAAATGCATGGCTGTTTTTTGGAATCAATGCACCAAGAGTCCATAGTCTTCATCAGTCAGATTATCCATTTCATTTGTGTTAGAATAATTGTTTGTTTATTGCCAGCTGATACGATCTTGTTTGTATTGTCCTGTATCTAATAACATCACAGAAAATTCTGTTTGGTAAGTCATTTGTCTATTACAAGAACCACAGCTGGTATAGAAGTGTCAAGAAGAGAAAAATAAGACAGCAAAAGACATTGGATGAGTTAAACTTCCTCAATACTGGAGATTCTTACTTTGGCAGATACAGCCAAAAAGTTTAAGGTGACATGATGGACAGATCTATAAGAGTTACATTAGTCTGCAGTTCCCAGTGATTGAAGAAAGTAAATTCTTCCACTCCAGATGTCTCTTCTCTTCCTCCTCTTAAGGCTTAGGGCTTAATCTCTTTAGTAACTGCAGCTAGTGCAGTTGAGCCAGCCACATTCCTGCATTTTGCTTTTCCTCCATTTACTCAAAATGGTAATATGAAGGTATGTGTACAGAGACCTTTTTCTAGCCAAACACAGCCATCATTGTCTTCATGATTATTATTATCATGCAAATTACAACCCATTTCAAGTATATGGCTTTTTGTATTTCTTTTGATACCTGTCGCAGATTCAGCCTCACATGCACTGTATAGAAGCATATTTTTTAAGGTTTATGTGTGACAGGAAAACTCTAAATGTATTTGTAAAATCTCATTTTATTACTCACTTAGAATGAAATTGTGTCCTAGTCTTTAAACAAGTGCTAATTCTGCCTCTATAATTTCTCTGATAGTAAATATACTTTTAATTATTATAGCCATGCCTTGGAACAGCTGTTTCCTGAACAGTTTTGTAGCTGGTTTTGACCACTAGGCCTCTTAAATAAGTTGGCAACAATTTGTTCAGTTTTAAAAGAAAATTGGCCACTGGTGCCAAATTTGTTCTGACATAAAACTTTAGTATACTTGGCCCTAAGTTTCTCCCACATGGAAGAAAAGTCTCCTATCTTGAGGCTTTTATTGTTTCGTTCATCCATAATTTATGTGCAGATGGAAGATTCATTCCTTGACTCACTCATTCTATATTAGTAAATAACTAATTCTAGTACTGCTCCAGAGCAGTATAGTCCTTCAGGTTTAATTTCAGAGGCAAAATAGCTCAGTTCCCAAGCAATTCTGTGGAAAAGATAACTTCTGTGGATCATTTGTGTGGTTATAAAAGCAGATTACAGACGGATAATATGCAAGGTTATTGCTACTGTGATTCTTACTTACAAAAAAGTTGCAGAAATGTGAGTCATATCTGTTCTTGCATAATTCTACAAAAGCAGAACAAAAGTTATAAAGGACAAGAAACACAGAAGCAACTGCTTGATGATCAAGTTCTTGTAACAGAGTCTGAAAAATAATTTCTCTTAACAGGAATCATGACTGAAATCTAAGTTCTGATTAAAAATAAAATATATCTTGTCTTGTAGACTATATCTGTAACTTTGTAAATCTGATACTGTTTGAACAATGTTTTCTGCAATGTAAAATCAACCAAGATTTGTCTTTGTAAGATCGCTTATTCCTACCATTAACCAATCTGTTCAGGAACAAACTAGCAGAAATTTCACAAAATACATCTACCTTCAAATACTATGCTATCTCTCAAAGCATTTTGGACTAAATATTAAATGAAAAAAACCCTGACATTTCATATTCTGTCAGAAGTGTTGTCACATACTAAAACCAGGGCACCTGAGTATCACAATAAAGAATTCATATTTAACTTGAAAAGAAAATCAAAGAAGAATTTTCTACAACTATTTTCATCTTTTTACATTTTCAACTTATACCAATTCTGTTTTGAAACTGGAGGGTTGACCCAAAATCCTTCCTGAAGGAAATCTAGAATCCTATAGTGTTTAGGATTTCCAATAGAAACGTTTACTATTCTATATGTCATTTGATATTGCCTTATTTAGCCAACACCTCAAAACTATTCCATTTTTCTTTCCTTTTTCTTCTGGAATTTCCCCATGAGAGCTCTTTTTTGGTGAGAAGGAGAGAAGAGACTTAATTTCTGCATCTGTCTAGACAAGCTTTTAAAAATTATTTAAACAAAAATTTTAAAAGTAATTGCATCCCTTAAGTATTTTCATACAACTTGGAAAAGTACAGTATCTGTTTAAAATAATAATTAAAAATCATTCTATCTAAGGGAAGTGTAGAGCTAGAAGGAACTTTAACAGATCACCTAAAATATTAGCTGAACCTGACTTGGGATCCCGTGCACAAGGATCAGACTGGTATTAGTTTGCCTAATCTTCTCCTTAAAGACCCTAGAGAAGATGATTTCATAATTTAATCTACAAGGACAATCTGTTCCAGTGATTTACCACAAGGACTGGTTTTTGTGCTTGTATGTTTTTCTCTAACACCTAAGGTAAATCGCCTTTGGTGTAAATTAAGCCCTTTTGTTCTTATCCTTCTCCAAGCAAAGCTGATGTACATCTTTATTAGTATGTCCTTCTGTAGTTTTCTTTTTTTTTCTTTCATTGGCTTAAATAAACCAAATTTTTTCAGTGTTTCCCTGTAATTTATATTTTCAAAATCTCTGACGTTTTTTTTCTTCCCTCTCCCTTGATGCTCTCAAATTTATCATAAAAGGTAATTCTAGCTAACCAGAGGACAGAAAGCCAAAATCTCACAAAAGGTCACATGCATGGAACAATTACCTCCAGGCCTTTCATGTGACTTTGTTGTTAATACATTGCAGAATTACATTTGTGTTGTTTTAAAAATCAGTGTTAGACTTCAAGGTTACCCAGGTCTTTTTTCTGAGATTCTACTTCTCTCAGTCATTTTCCCTGTTCTAAAACATGGTTTCGTGGTCTACTTTACATATGCCTTTAGAGAGTTTCTTGTTGATTTCTAGACAGCTTCTTCAAATTACAAAGATAATTTTAATTTAAATCTTATTCTCTGACTTTGGCATCACAGGTTTTGTAAACACACATCACTTCATCAGGAAAATCATTAATGAAAATAACAATTTTCATTATCTGTTAAGTCCATATTTTCTGCGCAGCTGAAGTTTTTTACATGATCATTTCCACAGCAACCAGTTTTGATGTCAGAAATAAAATTATGGTCTCACAGAAGTACAGCTGGAACAAATGGGCTCTTAGGAGCCAGATTTCATGCATATGTGCATAGTTAAGCAGTGAAGTGTCAGGGATAAATATAGCATTTATACAATATATAAACAGCAGCCAATAATTTTCACTCATACAGAATTCCTGCTTGAGCAACAGCAGCACAATTAGCCCATACAGTTAAAGAGTCTGCTTCAGAAAGACATTTTTAAATGATTTTTTTCTATATGTGTGAAATTCACAGTAATTAAGAGCTGTAAAAGTTTACCATATGGGATCAAAAGCAAAATCATGACATTAACACCAATGTGAAAGTGCATTTTGTGCACCACTGACATTTCACTAAAACATCATTTGAAGGTGTGGAAGATATGCATTAATCTCTTGGCACAACATTTAGCTTTAGAAGATAGGAAGAAGTGGGATATCCAGTCAAAAAAAAGAGAACCCTTACGAGCCTAGGTAGAGGAATCTTTCCTTACACAGCTCCAAAAATATTAACATGGTGCTTAGAGCCAATGCAATTAACACTGACTCTAAGCCTTCCTGTGAAACATCATTCTACAGAAAAACACAGATTTTGCAGAATTTAAGTACTACACTTGTAAACTAGAAGCAGAAAAGAAGAAAGCCCATGCCGGTCTTAGAACTGAATAAATGTCCTTGAGAATGTGTCTGACTATGCTGCCCAAATCTCCAGCGCACCATCTGCTTGGGAAAGCAGGTTTCCTGAGAAATCAGTAAGATTTCAACATCCCAATGTCAAAACCCAACCCAAACTAATCTGAGATTTGCATATTGTTGTTACACACCCACCCACCCCCCACCCCTACCCCCAGAGGCTTGAGGGCCTTTCTTCACACTAAAAAGGTGACATTTCCTTAACCAGGTGAATTGCCTTTTTAGCTTCAGCTCCTAAAAACCACTAGCAGTTAACAAAGCTGCTCTGTACATTGCCTTTGGGATGTCAGATCATAAGGAATAAATTTCTAAGAGCTATGTTGTTCCCTTCATGTCTTTCAGACACGACTGCTCTTACAAAGCACCATTATTAATCTGTTAACATCCATGTTATATAATTCTCTTAGAGGTTTTACACAGAAGTATTATAAATGCTCAAAAGGAAAGGAGTTCTCTTTACTAATAAACGCCTGGTTAAGTGCTGCTTTGTTTTGCAGATTTGTAGACTGGATGTCTGTTGCATACCCATCTCTTCAATTGTGCTTTCCTGTCCAAATTAGAGCCTGGATTATGACTCTTTCTTTCTACACCCTGATGTTACAGTAGGAAAAAGCAGACAGTGATCTCAACAGGTCAGCTGGTGCTCCCAGGATCTCCCCTGAGTTTTTAAGGCTGTCGTAATCTGCATTTTTGCATAACAGAATATTATCTACAGATAAAGGAAGAAATGATTAATTATGATCCACATTTTCCTGTAGCAGTGTGTCTCTCATGACTAAAGACTCTTTGCCCTCATATTTTTAGTGTTCTTATCCAGCACTGCAAAGTCTGTCATATAATTGCTTTTAGCATTGTGACCGTTTATTAAACCTCTCAATATATATGACAAGTGATGTATTTACTAGCCAAAAGCTATTTTAATGAAGCCTTGTGGAGATAAAATTGGGAGTTCTTTAAACGTTCTTACAGTTCTTTGTTTTATCTTTCTTCTGTGCTTGCTTTTTCTTACCTACCTTTAAAATTTTCGTAAATAATCTTAGGGTCATCTGTTGCCATGGATTTTCCACCCTTACTGAATACAAATAACCCTAGACAACTTTCTAAAGCAGTAAATAAACTTTTTGGGATGAACCATTGTGACTCTATACAACCTCTTGTTGTTAAATACCCTTTCCCCTGGTAAATAAACAGAATTCTGTGTTGTTTTGCTGTTTTCTTTTCTTGCCCTCTAGCTAAATTTTACTATAAATATCTCACTAACACGAAGCAGGGATTGTATTATGAACCTTAAAATTCAGACAACTCTCTGCTAAGAAAAAAATATTCTTGTGCATGAAATGCAACAAATATTTCTGATATGCTTAGCAGGGGTTTTCCATAAATCAGGAGTTGAAGTATATCAGGAATATCTCAAAGCTGAGGGACTAGGGTTGTGAAATGTAGAAATTCTGACAGCTGAACAACCCTTACTGGAAATATCAATCCAGTAATTACTCACCAGAAATACTTCCCTTTACACATGTTAAGTAGCTCCATGGAAATGAAAAAGATTGTTTTCTGATGTAATGAATTTATGCATTTTGTGGCATATATGCTCAAAATTGTTATTTACTTTAGTTACTTTAAAAGATTCACATTTATATCTTTAAGGAATTATTTTTTAAAAGAGTTTTAGTGCAGGAAGAGATTCATAAACATCTTCAAATAGATACCTAAAAATTGTAACTGCATGTCCTAATTATTTAATAAAGTTAGTACTGAACATGAAATCACATAATTAGAACATGTCATTAACTAAAAATTACAAACTGTATTTAAGTAACAGAATGTGCAGTAAGTAGCTTCAATTTACAAGATATATGAAGGTTGATCAACTATGTATTGCACTACTTCTGTAGATCAGATTTAAAAGTAGGCTCAGCCATTTCAAAGAAAACCACGCTTGTCAAAATGTCAAATGATTTATGACCTTTTATTTTAAAAGAATTCACATATTTTCCTTAGATATTTCCAAATCAGAAAAAAACTGTTTCTCCATTTTTTTAGGCAAATGTGAGAACAAATCAAGAAAGTAAAGTTTTAGGTTACCCCTAAGGTAGGAGAATGTTCACTAAATTCTGTGGTGCAAATTCTTTCGGGTCTCAATCCTTTTGGGTTTAAAAAAGCTATCATCGTATACTTTTAGGTTAAGCCCATAGGCAGCCTTGCCAACATTATAACTGAAATTGAAAAAGGTAGTAGTAGCTAATTCTCTATCAAATATCATATTCTTTACAAATATCTTAAACTTGAGGATGATATGGAGTCTTTAATTTAGAAATTTAATTTAATCTTTACCTTATTTCTCTGTTCTTTTGAATAGCAAAGTTTATTATGTTGATGTTTTCAGACACAAGAAAATCCACAGAAAAAAATATCCAAGGTATTTCTTCCACAAGATTCTTCCTATTTCTCATAAGGCAAAAGTAGTAAAATATGTGTGGAGACATGATGGAATTTCAATTTTTTTCCATAATGTTAATAACCTCCAGCTTATATTCTACACTATTTCTTATTAAATTAGTTAACTTTCTGCAGATTTTATAATTTATTTCTGAGATTCTAGGAGAGTTTAGTACTTGGGAATTAGGAAAAATATGTAAGAAACTATACTCACTTTGGACTACTGAATCTAGAAAGCGCTCATGAAAAGGGCTGTGGGCTGGGTTTTTGCAGCAGCACTTAAGTTTGGCTACTTTTTCTTCATTAATAGGCATTGGCTAACAGTTATTGCTAACTTTAAGTTTATTTTTATTTCTATGATAACTGTTCCATAAAAAGGCATGTAAAGTACTAATGCAAAAGTTCACTGTAAAACCTGGGATCCATATTTTCTGTGTTAAAATGTTTAATTGCAGTTTTATTTCTAAGTATTAACATTTAAATCTTAGGGAATACAGTATTTAAGATTAGCTATGAAATGTTAAGTTACAGCATTTAATCTTAGCTTACATTTTTATTTGACCTTAAGAGACTGGTTGCTATCATTTTTTTTCAAAGATCAATATTTTTCTTGTGTCCATTTGCACTTAACTCCAATGCAACTTAGTCACAGTTTTTAGTTTTGTTATTGACTTAGAAGTACCATAATAATCAGTCCAAATTTTGACAGCTTTCACTTATGTAATGTACAAAACCGACTCATTTTCATATATGCAAAACTGAAGGTAAATTTAACTCTGACCTCAGTTTTGAAAATCAGAAAATGCTGTTGTATAAAACACATAGTATGATGCTATTCCCAAGATCAAAATACCTACATGTGAGAAAAAGCCAATGAGAAGATTTAGAAGCTGGGGGAAAGAAAAGAACAAAACGCCCAAAAAAAAAACAAAACACAAAAAAAATACTCTCCTTGCCATGCTAAGAAAAAGAGAGGAATATCTTTTTTAGCCCGTCAGTAAAAAAATAGTTCAAGATATGTTCCAGCTATGCAAAAGAGATATTCTACTCTAAATCTCTGTAGTTTTTTCAGAAACTACAGGGTAATGACGATACCAGGAAGTTTTTAACAGAATGATTGTTTTTCTGAAAATTAGTTAAGGAGTTCTTGTATTAAGTAGATTTGCTTATGTTGCCATGCTGTTCTGCAACCCACCTGATAGCGTGTCGCTGATATTGGAAACAGGCATGCGATAAAGCACACCGAGGGTCATGTGACAACAACCAACCTGTAATGTGCCATCTTCTCCTTATATAGTTTTGAAGGTCCGCACGGTTAATCCTGATTGGCTGAACCTGTTGCCACCCGGCCAACCAGCCAATAGCTGCCTGTGTCCCTGATAATGGGACCCTGGAAAATGCTGAAGATAGGTTCTGAAAATGTTAGGCTTTGTGTTTTCTCAGATCACTGCATTTACCTAAGCAGTATGATAAATGATATAATTGTTAGATGTGATGACTGTTTAGTAATTAAATATAGTTATTCTATAATCATAGGAAGAATCATGAGAAACTATGTGAAAACTTAAGAGAGCTATGTTTAGCTGAAATCTATGTATACAATAGGACAATATAAGTTTAATAATTAACATAGAAGTTATATAACTATAGAATATAAAAACCCGTTCCTCTCAAATGTATGGCGAAATCAGATTTGAGGTGAAAAGGACCCCTGATTTCCAGAGCTCTCAATAAAAGCACTGACATATAATTGCCTACGTGATTATATGTTTCCAAACGCTAACATCCCCAGCAGCCCAGACTGGTGTAGTTATATAATCAAGGTATTTATATAATCAATTACGTTTCAGTTATAAAATTATAATTAGGATTATTTATACCTGCAGGCCAGATGTAAGCCACCACAATAGTGTCCTCCGAAAAACTCATTTTAAGTTGCTAAAGAGAATCTTTACCCACTTAGTTGTATTAACATACTTGTTTCTAAGAGGATGCACGTACTAAGCAATGAATTGCCAGCATTTACTTAAACCCATCTCCACAGAGAAGTCTCATGATCATTGCAATGCTCACTGCTCCCCCAGAACACAGCGCAGTCAAAGAGATAAACAGACGGGCTTTTCAGCTGAGAAACAGTCCCACGAAGCATATGAATTGTAAAAAATGTTCTGCCTTCCTGGTTCCAGGAGCTTCTAGAAAAGTAGTGCCCTTTGTCTTTCTGGGAATGGGCAAGGCAACAGAAGGACCCTCTGATTCCATTACCTAAAACTGGGGACATACAAACCATCCTCAGGGTTTAAACTATTTCACAATTCCTTCCAAATCTCAAAGCAAAGTTTGCCAATGTTAAAACATGGTGCTTCTGCATTATAGAATTACAGAATTTTTGCACTTTATGTATATTTTAAGCAGATTTACTGGTATTCTTTGAAAATGTCTCTTCTGACATCCTTAATACGCCAGTGTGAGACTAGTTTTGTCTGACAAAATCAATCCCAATACCAGGAATAATGTATTTGTATGAATTGTTGCAAGTAATACATATCACACATTTTTTAAAAAGTTATAACCAATAGCATTGTGATTCCATGGCTCACCCAAGTTAAAATTTCTACTGCATATCTAAAACATTATACATTTACTACATGGCAGTTGAAAATATCCCAACTACTTCAAAAACTGCAGTAGCATTTTACCACATTTCTAGTCAACTACTGAAGAATACTCAATGCCGAAGAAAATCATTATCCCATTACATGTTCCTAAGTAATTCTGCTAGCTTAAGCATTGATATGAGTGTGGCAGCCATGAATTAAATACTTAAATTTATGAAAATAAGCTTTTGTAGTTATCAAAAGCCTGAACTGCAGAAACAGAGCTAACTCAAACTTGTTAGAATAATTTCACTTTATAATAATTATCATTTCTTTATGCATAACCTCACATAAGCTCACAGTTGAGCTGCTCAAAACTGTAGGCAGCAATATCTCTTTCACACATTACTGTCTTCCACATTTACCAGAATGGTTTTTCAGGGTGCAGTTTTCCTGCATGGTTTCAGATTTTTGCACAAAGAATTTTGCTACTTTGAAAAGCCATAAATAGTGTAACTCTAAACATGGTGAAAATTGTTCTTCTCTTGTTTTTCTTCTATGTACTTGTATCTTCAAGTTACTATGAATGGGGTACATTCCTCATTCATTCATTCATTCATTCATTCATTCATTCATTCATTCATTCATTCATTCATTCATTCATTCATTCATTCATTCATTTCTTAATTATTAATCAACAGAGTACTGCAAATGCTAAAAAATAGTATAAAAATTAGGATTACTTCCATGCAATCATTTTAAATTACACATATCCACAAGCAAATCCCTCTACAGGGAATGATAGAATTTCTGCTGGTTTCAGTGAGATGGGTAGTTATCCAACAAATGCTGAGGATATTGTAAATATTTGCAGTTCATTCTCCTGAAGAAGTCTGGCTTGGTTTTCTGCTTGAGCTGTAGGATGTGAGACCCATTGTCAGCACCATCTCTGCAGAAGGATGCCACTGAAGAACTCCTCCCACCTCATGCACCTGTTGTAAAATTTAAGCATTTCTCTGTACTATAAAGATTACCAAGGTGTTTAAATTGTGTAAAAAAGAGAAAAATATTCCCAGATATATTTTCCTAAGAAACTTGTTTCTAATTTGCTGAAACAGGATTGGTATAGCAGACATTAATGGAAAAAGTAATTTTTGTCCCATCATAACTGCATTTAGTGGTACACAAAAGAGATATGAAATAATGCAAATTGGTTTCTCTCATATCAGAAATGTCTTCATCCAAAATCATCTCTTTATCTAAATGTTCATTGTACCTGAAAAGTAATTTTTAACATAGAGCTTGAGATTTTTCTAATTTTTTTCAGATACCATGTTTTGCCATGTAAACCTTATTTTTTTTAAACTTCATAAATTAACTGTTGTTGTTTCCAACAAAAACAAACCAATTTGTCTAATACATACAAGAAAAAGCAATTTCTGTATATGTGACCACTCTGCATCCCCTCAGAAAGATACAATGGGAAAGTAGTGCTACCGACTGCTGTTCACAGAATACCTTTTATTCCGAGTCTATAAAACGACTGAACCACCATATCTGAGCAGGACGTCAGCATTTCTTCTTGTATATGTAAATTATGTAAACAGTAATCTCAACATTGATTGAGGATTAAGAAGGTGGTGAGAAAATGGAGATTTCCTTGTACCCAACAGTCCTTACGACTGCTAATTCACTAGATGATGCTAATCAAATTAGGCTGGCTTTGTAATGGAAATATATGGTGCCTGAGCAAAAAACCTGTTAACATAGTTATATCTGTTCCATGGAGGTACAGCAGATTGCAATTATTAAAGCCTGAGTTTAAGGTAACCTTAAACTCAATGTATACCCTGATGTTAGGATTGGATTTTATACTCTCTCACTTCCCAAATAACACTCCAACCTGGCATTAATTTTTTTCTTTTCAATTTGCAACATACACTTTACAAAAACTTACTCCCCTAAGCACTCAGTTTCCAAATGCGCCTCACTGTTTAACAGTTAAGGCAATTGTGAATATATCCCTGAGCATCTTGCCAAAGCATCAGCACAGCCCTCCTTTAAGTGATTGGTTATGTAAAAGCTCCATCTTAAGACAAGCACAAAAAGAGAGAAATACATAGCTGTAACATGTACCACTCTTATCTGGTGCCTTATGTGTCACTCCACTTGTTGCTTTCTCAGGGGTGTATGGCAGAACATCTATGAAGTTTTCTAAAATTCAAAGATTTTCTAAAGCAAGTCTGCATTACCTAGCTTTATTAGAAGTTTACATTACATTAGAGGTTTACTTTACATCTGTCTTCAACTCTGACGATGGTCCAAGGGGGTGTCAGTGCCCTGAGCTGAAGGACCATGACTAAGAAATTGATTAAGTCTCACTCAACCCAGAAACTGTGTGGGTTCTACTGCTCCTGCTGGATCTCTACAAATCCATTGGACCTGATGAGATTCATCCAAGAATCCCCAAGGAGCTAGCTTCTCACAATGATTTTTATGTCTTGGGAGTACAGAGAAGTCGCAGCTGACTGGGAAATGGTAAACATTGTCCTGATTTCCAAAAAGGGCAGGAAGGAAGACCCTGGAAACTGCAGGCCTGTCAGTCTTACTTTAGTGTCTGGTAAAATCATGGAAAAGATTAGATTCTGGGCAGTATTTCAAAACACCTAGAAGACAGCACAGTCATTGGTTCCTTTGCTTTCATGAGGGCAAAGTCCTGCTGGTTGAACATGATTTCCTTTTACAACAGGGTAAATCAGCTGGTTGATCAAGGAAAGTCAGTTGGTATAACCATTCTGGACTTCAGTAAAGCTTTTTGCTGAAGTCCAGAATGGTTATATCAACTGTATCTCCCAGGACCCTGCTGGATAAAATGTCCAGCCCACAGTTAGCTAACAGTGTCACAGGATGTGAGAGCAGCTGATTCTAATGAGGTTCCACAAATGCTCCATTCTTAGCCCAGCTTTCCTTAACATCTTCATAAACGACCTGGATGTGGGACTCAAGGGAATGCTAAGTAAACCTTCCATGATCAGCTGCAAGCAACTCTCCATTTGCTGGTGGGGCAGATGCTGGCATGCCTGGGAAAAAACGCCTGGGAAATCGGGCTATGGGAGAAGCCTTAGCACATAAATAAGCTGCAACATAATCAGGTCCATTTTTCTCTGGGTTTCATGGAGGGAGCGGGGGCTCACCCAGAGGTTCAGCTTGGCCCCCCTCACCTTTTTCTCCCTGCAGTCCTGCTTGCTTGTGCGCATCTGTTTTGCGCTGCTTCGCCGCTTACCCGGGGCAGGTCATTCCTGCAACAACCTACTGCTCCATGTTTCTCCAATGGAGCAGGCATTTCCTGCACCCAGCCTCATTTCCCCCATTTGCCACAGCAGCCATGTCCTGCAGCAGCCAGCCTGTGGTTCATCAACCCTGGAGGCACGGTGACACCGCCGCTGGAAATGGCGCGCTGCTGGTCACAGAGGGGCACACAGAGGGCCATCGCTGCTGGCAGCACGCGCGCTCCATCTGCTGAGCTGGCACCGACAGGGCACCTGAGGTGCAGCAGTGACAATGTGTCCTTGTCTCCTGTTTTTGTCTCTCTTTTCCCCTTTCTGCTCTCTTTTCTATCCCCCTTTGGCAGGAACACTCACCCTTATTTTAAAATAAACAGTTCTCAGATGTAATATTGCCGTGTTTGCGCTTTATTTTTGTCTGAGAAATCTATCAAAAAGAATCCTCCCCCATTCCCTCTTTTACAGAGGGACAGGACACCTGGTGATGTGCATAGACTGGGGAATGAGATGATGGAAAGCAGAACTGTGGAAAGGGAACTAGGAATCCTCATCAATGGCAAGTCGAATCTGAGTCAGCAGTGCCCTGGCAGCCACAAGGGCCAACCGTGTCCTGGGGACATCAGGCCCAGCATCACCAGCTGGGCAAGGGAGGGCATTGTCCTGCTCTGCTCTGGGCTGGGGTGGCCTCACCCTGAGTGCTGAGGGCAGTTTTGGGTGCCACAATACCAAGAACACATTAAACTATCAAAGAGTGTCCAAAGGAGGCCATGGGCATGTTGAAGGGTCTGGAGAGGGAGCCAAATGAGGAGCAGCTGAGGTGACTTGGTCTGTTCATCTTGGAGGAGACTGACTTGCAGTCTGCAACTTCCTTGTGAGGGAAAGTAGAGGGGCTGGCACTGATTTCTGCTTCGTGGTGGCCAGTGACAGGACCCAAGGAAATGGTATGAGGTTGAGTCAGGGGAGGATTAGGTTGGATATCAGGAGGAAGTTTTCCACCCTAGGGTGTTTGGACACTGGAACAGGCTCCCCAGGGCAGCGGTCATAGCAAAAGCCTGAAAGAGTTCAAGTGTTTGGACACCTCTCTCAGGCACATAGTGGGATTCTTGGGTTGTCCTGTGTAGGGCCAGGAGCTGGACTTCAATAATTCTGAAGAATTCCTTCCCACTCAGGATATTCTATAATTATAATATTTCTGAGAATCTTGATATTCAAAAAAATATTAAATGTTCCATATTCTATGATCAAGGGACTCTCATAACCCCAATTTGATATAGTAACACATTATTGTAAAAGCAAATATAACAGTGTTTCAAATTCAATTCAGGACCTCAAGATAAAAGGATCCAAGGATAATGTTCACAGTGGAGGAGTAGTCAGGCTTTAAAAATCTTTTGTGGATGATTAAAAAAAAATAAGGCATGCCAAGTCATTTAACAACCACAAAATGTGTTTATTGGGAGTATTTTTCAGTACCATGAACACAATGATCATTAGACAAGGAGAAAGAAAAGTAAACCCCACAGCAAACTTCAAAGTCAATAAATAGAAACATATCAATGAGTAACATTGTTTTTTTCAACTTCTCAACACAAAAAATTTCTCTTCTGTCTGCTGCTACCAGTTAATTTTGACAGGTAACAACCCCAAAACTTTCTTGAGGAAATATACATTTAGAAACCCCTTTTTCAGTCCCTAATATCCAAACTGTATTTGCTTTTAGCCCTCTATCCTTCCACTTCCAGGAAACCCATAAAAATACCACAAATGGCCATAGAAGGAAGATATGAATGAACACTAAGTAGCTTCACAGCATGTTCTATTCTCTTTCTTTTTAGCTTAAAGCATAAACAAAATATCTGAATGGCTTATGAAATTGCCAACATAATACAAAGACTTGTTCCTTCAATACTTTTTTTAAAAAACTATTTCAATTTGCTTGCTACTCTTTCATTTCTTTTTCTGTTCCTGCATTTGAGATTCTTTCTTGTTCCTTTTACACCTAACTTCTTTCCCCTTTTGTCTATCGTCTTAGCTTTCCCACTCCCTGTGTTTTTTTCTCAAAATCTTTGCCACTTATTTTCTTTGCTCAGATCTTTATTCCAGTTTCCTAAACTCCCTCAGAGATCTTGCATGCAGGAAGTGGGTTTGCCGCAGGTTCAAAAGTGACATCTCCCACCAACCATCCAGTATACATTTGTTTTTTCCTACCTCGGAACAGGAAGGGATAAGAGAGAAGAGGAAGGAAAGTCTAAGAAACTCAGAAGGAGTGAGAAAGACCCAGGAGCCCATGGCTTCTCCTAACAAGGAGGAAATAATTTCTTACTCGAGAGCAACTTGCCAAGACTAGTTTTGAGCTTCTCTTCTCTCAGTCCTTAAGGGCTGTCAGACCAAGGTCACTTAAAAGGACTAGCCAGCTAAAGCAGACACATGAGGGAAGGTCTTAAAAATTTCTAAGAATAAACATAAAAGAAACTGTATGTGTACAATTCTGTGCAACCCAATCGAAGTATTAGGTTGGCTTTGCAACCAGTCTACTTTTCCAAAGTGGCTTATCTGTTTAGCATCACTATATTGCTGGTGTGTCACTCCGATTAAGAGAAAGTAACCATTTGTCCTGAGATTGATCATGCCTGGATCAATGTCTAAGCTTTAAATAAGGCCCATCACTGCGTGTGAATATCAATTCTTAAACCAGTTTTGGACTACATCTCTAATTTTGCTATAATGAAGTGATAAAGTTTAGAGAGGACTCTTTCTCCACCAGAAGAAAAAGCAATAGGGTGTTTTCACTCTTTGACCTGTGAGCTGGAGAAATCTGAATTGTGAAGGTTGCTGAAAATGCTATGGAAAGCAAATCCACAGATGGTGAGAAACCAAGAAATGTGTAATCATAAAAAAAGTTCCTAAATGATGGGTCTAAAACAGGCGGACTGGGTCTGCATGACCAAGTTTTGGCAGTGGGAGGCTAGAGGGGTGAATTCTGTGAGATGCTGTGTGAAGCTTTACTCTTGTCCAACACATCGAATGCCAGACAGCTTCAGAAGTGGTGTGCTTCTGGTTAAGGCTGGGCCAATCAGAAATTATAGCAACATCTCCATTATAGCATATTTAAGAAGGAAAAAAGATTAATGTGTAGGAATAATTGTGTTCAGAAAAGAGTGGGTTGAGAATACATGAGAGAATTCTGCAGTCACCAAGGTCAGTGGAAAAGGAACAGCAAGGGTGCTCCAGGCACCAGAGCTGAGATTCCTCTGCAGCCCATGGTGCAGACCATGGTGAGGCAGCTGTGCCCCTGCAGCCCATGCAGGAGCCCCACACCAGAGCAGCTGGACGCCTGAAAAGAAACCTCTGAATCCATGAAAAGCCCGTGCTGGAGCAGGCTCCTGGTAGGGACCTGCAGACTCACTGATGGAGGAGCCCACACTG
Source organism: Camarhynchus parvulus (assembly GCF_901933205.1). Lineage (NCBI taxonomy): Eukaryota > Metazoa > Chordata > Aves > Passeriformes > Thraupidae > Camarhynchus > Camarhynchus parvulus. The sequence goes on along the minus strand of NC_044601.1, from coordinate 2,689,744 downwards.
GAGCAGGCTCCTGGTAGGAGTTGTGACCCTGTGGGGGCCTAAGCTGGAGCAGGCTGATCCTGAGGGACCGCACGCTGTGGAAAGGAGCCAACATTACAGCAATTTGTGGAGAACTGCTGCCTGTCGGATAGACTCATGCTGGAGAAGTCCATGAACTGTTTCCTGTATGGGAGAGACCCCATACTGGAGCAGGGGAAGAACTACTCTCCCTGAGTAGTGACAAAAAACACACGTGATGAACTGACCATAACCCACATTCCCATCTCCTTGCACCTCTGGGAAACAAGGTAGAGTCTGGGAAGGAGGAAGGGGTGAGGAGAAGGTCTTTTTAGAATTTATTTTAGTTCTCATTACCTCGCTCTATTTCATTAGTGATAAATTTTATTATTAATAAATACAATTAATATCCCCAAAATCAGTCTGCTTTGCCTGTGATTGCACTTAGTGAGTGATCTCTCCCTGTCCTTATTTCCACTCACAAACCTTGGGTTATATTTTCTCTCCCTTGCTGCCCATGGAGAGGAGTGATTGAGCTGTTTTTTATGGCCACCTGGCAGCCAGCCATGGTCAACCCACTACGACGTGTCTGAATCCTCAGCATTCTGTGATGTGTTTGTGACAGCTCACCTTGTTGGTTGTGACCATGAACAACTGTTTTCCCATCAACATATGGGAAGGTACAACAAAAGGCCAGGTACACAAAAAAAATTCAAGTAATTTATTATCTATCAGTCTCTTAAAGTAATTTTGCTCTATTAACGAAAGCAGAGGAAATTGCAATGAAGTACTGGGAAAAAAATAGAGGACTTTATTAAAATTGTACAATTTTCCGTATGACTGTCAACTTAAATGTGCCTGATGGATTCTTCTGTTATGCAGGCTCTTATTGTTATGTCAGGTTTTTTAATATAAATAATAACTATATCATTAAAATAAAGGATTAGCAATTGCAGTAATTGTATCACAACCTCCTCGTGACTGGACTATGGCCACCTAATTGCCTGTCAGTGCTCAGGGGCCCAGATCTGCAGATGTGCCTGAACATTACAGCTCAGGGGAAGAGCTTGTTCAACTATGAGGCAGTTCAGTTTCATACACTTTAATTCAGAATAAATTCTAGGTAGCTATGATTTCTCAGCACTTGCATTCTGGGTTTAGTAACAAAATTTGCACCAAGCAGGACTCGCAGCACTGAAAATCTTCATTGATTTTCCTGCATGAGGGAAATACTTTCTCCAGTTTAGTACAACACTGAGAAACTAAGAGCACTCAAAAATTCACCAATCACTTACAATAGCTAAGGAGAGAGAATTTAAAGTTTACAACAACTACATTTATACAAACAATCTGAAAAATCTTAGAAAATCTTAGAATTCTTCCTTCTTTTGAATTCTTTTCACTATTTTTAGCTTTTTAATGCCTACAATGATTTTATAAACAGTTATGCAACCTTTCTAATGGGAAACCTGCACATTTAAAAAAAATTGAATATTTAAGTGCTCTAAGATGTTACTGATTCAGAAGTACTTGTACACTGTACAAAACAATCCTGCAAAAACAAGACAGTTAGCAAGGATTTTGCCACCGAACAACAGGATCAATTCTTTACAAATAGTTCATTACTGGTAGAGATAAGAAGTACCTCAGACGCCTTGGGTATTAACAGGTTTCCTGAAAAGGGGGTAAAAAATCTCCAGGTAACTGCCTATATAAGTAACTCAGCAGCACTTCTAGTTAAACAAGAGAAACATTTCCCTCTAAGGCAGGCAAAGAGACTGCCAGATCCACAGGGAAAGTCGCAGGGTGTCTAGAATACCATCAGCTCACAAAATATTCTGGTATTAACATCATCAGGCCTGCTCATTCACACCACCCAAAATTGCTGTACAGGGATATAAAAATGACATCCTTCTAAAAGCATATTAACAGGATGATGTGCCTGGCTCACAACAATGGCAGTGCTAGTAAAATTGATGAGAAGCCTGAATTTTTCTGCCTTCTAGCAGCGCACACCTAGTGTACGGATTGCCTTTCCCTAACCCTCAGCAGACCTCTTTCCTGCTCTCCTTCTCAAGGATCCTGGCACAATCAGACAATGTTACTTATCTAAATGATTGGCTGTTTGAGTGAATGAAACAGGGAAAAAAACAGTAGAACCTTCAGTCTGAAGGGAGTTAAGAGTGTCCAAGGGCATCATGTTCTGCAGATGGTATTTTATAGACAGATTGTAGATGATTTTAACAAGAGACTTTTTTTCTTACAGTGAGCAGAGGATCAGGCTCAGCTTGTTCAATATTTAATGCAAATGTTCAGTTCAGATCTCAGAGGAATGAAGAGATGATGTTTCTAAGACACTTTTCCTTCCATTCTACTGATCTCCTGTTTAACTGGTTTCCAAGGGGAAGGAATGCTTTAAGTTCTGCTTCAGATGTGTTACAGTGATAACAGTGGTCCCCCTACAAGCATATTAGGTTATTAAATACTTTTTGACATATTTTGTATTATTAAGTACTTTTGACATATTTTGTATTTTGCCAAAATTCAGTGATGAATTGTGCATGCTTTGAAAGGTTTCAAAAACAGTCTCATATATATGCAAGTGCAGGATGCTAATATCTACATTTATTTAAGGTGCTTTGTGCATAATTTTCCCCCCCAAATATCCTGAAGTTTGTCCTTTGAATTTCTTTAGTATTATATAATAAGTACCTTGTTTACCTACAGTTGCCATAGAAACTGTATATTATATCAGACAATATCTGGTAAACAGGATATAAAGAACACAAATTGTCACTCTCTTTAGCTAGGTGTTGAATGTATATGGACTTTCACAAAGTACAGTTTGTGAAAAATAACTCCAATCCTACTGTTTCCTGCATGAAAGCTTTTGATGTTGATCTCTCTGTTTTTTCCACAAGCTCCCTTGCTGTCAGCTCTATAGCATTGTCCTCTAGAAGAGAAGTTGATGAAACAAATAACAAGGTGTATTACTTGAAAGGATACTGCACAGGACATTCAGGGAAGTGGATTAACTACAGGGGAAGAAAACTTGCATTTGTATTTTTTAAAATCCAACCCAGCATGCAAGGCATATTATTGAAATTTCTTTCTTTCTTTCTTTCTTTCTTTCTTTCTTTCTTTCTTTCTTTCTTTCTTTCTTTCTTTCTTTCTTTCTTTCTTTCTTTCTTTCTTTCTTTCTTTCTTTCTTTCTTTCTTTCTTTCTTTCTTTCTTTCTTTCTTTCTTTCTTTCTTTCTTTCTTTCTTTCTTTCTTTCTTTCTTTCCTTTCTTCCTTCCTTCCTTTCTTCCTTTCTTCCTTTCTTCCTTTCTTCCTTTCTTCCTTTCTTTCTCATTTACTCTTTCTGAACTATTAGATTTTTCTGGTTTGTGCTCATGCTTCCTATAGCCCAGTTTAAAGAAAATATAATTTCATGAAAGAAATTATGGTGAGCTACATGCATTTAATTTGTAAACTGCAGGATGACATTACAGATAGCACAAGTATTTTCTTCTCCATTAAGCTTCCTACCAAGGGGGAAAATGCCTTAAATAACCATCTTTACACCCTTGTCAGGTATTCTCCTGCCATAAGAGGCCATGCAGATTTTGTAAATGTAAATGTTCTTCATTAAATTATGTATAATAGGATGCTGAAGTCAACAACACTCACAACAGTACCAAAGTGTTGTGTTCCCTAGAAAATTACTAGTCATTGTACTACTTTACAAAAGGAGAATAATTTTGGCTAAAAACATTTCAAAAATGTGTTTTAGGCTACTTACAAGACTGCAGTCACTATGATGAAGCACTGCTAATTTTGTTTCTAGAGCCATGAATACAAAATGCCCAACTGAAAGACATCTTGTGTTGGTCTGTTACTGTCTTTTCCCCCTTCCCTCTCTCTGACCTGCTCATTTACCTTTTCTCCAATCCCATTATCAGCTGGGCACACTGCAGACAAACTTAAGATTCCTCTGCCTCTACTTCATGCTGACACGAAGTAAGCATGGCTCTTATTCAGGTGTTTCTGTGGTGGTCCCCAAAGGCAAGAGGTTTGCCAGTGGGAGAGAAATAAAATTTAATGTATTTTCCATTAATTCAGGGCAGCCTTGATCCCCTAAGCTTAGGGAAGCCCCAAAGTTATGCCCGTACGTATGAAAGTCTCAATAAGCTTCCAGGTACTTAGAGAATGCATCAAATAAAAGTTCCTTTGAAACAGGTTATACTCTCTGCATCTTCTCCTGCATCTGTGGGTGGAAGAGAAGAACAGAGAAGGAGCCTTGCTCTGGAATGGAGGTATTTTTCTGTTCCTCTGTACTTTGTTGTGTTCTCCAGAAAGTACATGGACAATATGGCAGTCAGCCCTTATCATTTTTTCTATCCTTTAACAAGTATGATTGAAGTAAAACAAAGCTAAACCCCACATAGTGTTATTCCTCTAAATAAATTACATAATTAATATCTAAAAATATGAGATTTGATTTTTATTAGTCTTTCATCTCTTTTTCTCCTCAATCTTCCTGTCTTTTTCCGATATCACAAAAAAAATTCTCTTCCACTACTAAAGGAGAAAATTACCTACCAAAATGTCTTTTTACATGAGGCTTGTGGTTATCAATCAGTAGGATTTTCTTTCATTTTGTTTGATTGGCTATAAACCCCTTGTTTTGAAGAGGCATTATCATTCTCTGTTATGCATAAAATGTTCTTTTTACTCTAAGATTAGCAAAGAGCTTGGCTTTATTTTTCATATCCCACATACTTTTACACTCCAGATAGTAAGATACTAAGTATCTTCCTAATTTTCTCTTTTCTTTTGTGAAAGCAGTGGTTTGTAGTGAAACATAAGGTGACTGAAGACTGTGAAAGTAAATATACATACTATTTATCCATGGAAAGTGATGCTTTTTAAATGGTAGAAATCAGCTCCAAGGGACAGTCTTCACAGCAGAATAATTTTGTCATGGAATGCTGATGTCCAGATTCAAAATGAAGCAGCCAGAAGGGGAAAAGAAGGAAGGAAAGAATATATGAAGAGCACTGGCAGCAATAAACTAGCATTCTGTAGTGCCCAAAGGCGGAAGTTTTCATGTATAAATAGTAAGGTTACCAATTCCCCCATGCATTACCTTTAAACAACAAACAATGAAACAATAAGAAGTCAGGAAGAAATATTGTCTTAGCAAAGCATATGTGTATTTACAAAATTGGCTTGCATATCTCATACGACTATCTAATTGAGCACATAAAAATATTTGCTACTCAGAAATCCCTGAAAGTTTCTGATTGGAATTTTAAGCTGAAGTCATTGAGGAATTGGGATATTTTGCATATAGAAATTCAGACCTAGTAAGTTTCAAAATGACTCAGAGATGCTTCCTGTTTACAAAGTTTTTGTCCTCTGTGCAATTTCATTAATTTAGCTCTGCAGTTCTCCATTCTTAAGCAAGCAGTAATAGTCATACTAGAATCTGAAATTTCGCTATTGAGCTTATCCCAGAACATCTCCACGTTCTCTCTGTTCTTTGTATTTTAAAAAATTACTCTATTGCAGTGCATTGTCACTTTATTTGAGAGGTGCCATCAATTATTAAAATTAATTATTGTCCAGTTTGGCTGATTTTGTCATCTCATCTGATGTTATATGCCAATAACTTTTAGAAGTCTCCTCCATTAATACAGACTTAATGGGCAAGAGACAAGTATATACAGGATGTCTGAAGTTCTTTTATCACACAAAAACATTGATTAGGTTTGCTGAATTTGAATGCTCTGAAATGAAGTTTAATTTATCATAATAACAGCAGAATTTTCAACCTCAGGAAACAGGGGTAGGAGTGAATTAAGAGATAACCCAAATGGCTTTAGTAACAAAATTACCCTTTTTTGCATTTTACAGCAGTTATTTACAGCTTTAGTCATTGTAATTTTCTACTGAAAGCACACACAGGTGGTTAATCAATAGTGCCATTTAGAAGAAAGGGAAGCAAATGTTCATATTGTGGTGTCAACACACTGCTAAAATAAAGTTGAGCTACCAAAACCATAGTTTTTATCTCTGCACATTAAAAGCAGGTAACGGGCCTGTGATCACAGAAATGGAGCTGATTTTTTTGATAAATCTATGCTAACCACTTAATACAGATTCCTGCACAGCAGTGATAAAGTTGGAAACAGGACCATAGTATCTTTATGCACGTGATCAGAAGTGTCAGCAATATGAGTTTGGATATATCTAGTATTTCAGAAACTGCAATCTGCATGACATCTTTTTAAGCACAGTTTTTGTAGTATATTTTCAGTACTCCTAATTTGTTTTCCATTTCCCTATTGCAATAACTTGGATGACAACCATTGGATAAGTATAGATATTACAGTTATATTAGTAGATTAGCATAAATTAGTAACTATACATAATATCCATTAATTATCAGATCTTAGGTAAAATACATGCCATTATATACCATTCTATGTATATGTATTTATGCCATAACTGAATATATATAACAATTACTATGGTGATTGTGTCTTCTTGTGCTCTTTATTCCTTTTCTCTAATGAGAAGTCAAAATAAGGTGACGTAGGAAAAGCATCATTATGCAATTTCAGAGGGTTTTTTACGAGACAGTTTTTTCAGAGAGTTTTTACATAGAATCACATGAGCACAGAATTTCTCAAGTTGAAAGACACAGGTAAAGATGATCTCCCTGCCTCTTACAGAACTACCTAAAAGCAAACCGGGAGCATAAATATGGCCAGAAGCATTGACCAAATGCTGTTTGAACTCTGATGGGCTTGGTGCTGTGGGGAGCCTCTTCCAGCACCCAACCACCCTCCCAGTAAGGAACCTCTTCCTGATATGCATTCCGAATTTCCCCTGACACTGCTACCTACCACTGGTCACCGGAGAGAGAAATTGAAACCTCTCCAGCCACTGTCACTCTTTGAAGAAGTTGTAGACCACTTCTTTAGTTGAGTCATCTCTCCCCAAGAGTCATCCTACTACAGAAATACACCCAAACTCACATACATAGACACACACCAAAAACCCCAAAAGCTATTCTGTTATTTCAGGGGTTTAATCCAGGCTGAATTCAGAGGGTATGCTTTTACTACTTCATTCACTGCTTCATTCACAAGACTGAACAAAAATGAAGCAGTGCCTTAATGGAACAGATGAGGGTCTTCAAATATGAAGAACAACAGTGAAAGGTAGGCAGGCAAGCTGTTTAAATAGACATCCTCTAGGGAAATCACACAAAGTTTAATCTTGGGACAAGACAGTGCTGAGCAAAATGAAAAATCAGGACTCTCTAACTGAAGTCAGGAGTTCACATCCTCAGTGGGTCATCATAGAAGGATGCCTGTAACAAATGCTCAGCAACAGATCTAGAAGACAGACTGAAAAGATCAGTATTTATGTTAATACAATAATCATTCCATGCCTTACACACAGCACAAAGGAGCTGGAAGTGCCTGAGCTAACAGCAACAGAAGTCTTATAAAAGGCCCTGCAGTCTAATCGGTCACATAAAGATCAGAATATAATCTCAGAGCCTCACTTTCATACAAATTTATCACTTGTGTAACACTAACTTTTACTGAGCTTAAATATTGTGAATTGTATCCCGAGGATATAAAAGAAGGTTTTGCACACCTTTCCCTCCACTCACTGTGCAAATAAACAAACAAAAATCTCCAACAAAACAAGCAAACAAACAAAACATAAATTTTTTAAAAAAGGAATTCAATTCAGTCCTGGTTTATGGAACAAACGTGCATATACATATCTGAAACTAAACTGCCCTTTGATGTAGAACACCATCACTGCAGCATGAACGGGTTCTATTGCAGCCACCATGCAGTGGATCCCTTACTGTAACAAGCACCCACTTCAAAACCTTCTTGGAAAAACATTATTGTGCAGAGTCATAGATCATTATCATGCAAACGCTACCTCAGGGGTAGTGAACAAAGGAGAAAATAGGACCTTGATATCATTTTATGCACCGTACTGTCATACTTTTTATATGCACTGGAACTCTCTACAATGCAGAGGAGCAGGCATTGAAATCCCTGCCTTCAATGCAACTTAATTTAGACCCTTTTAAAGCAATGAGTGTAGATTCACTATCAGGGCAGCAGGGACAGCTTTGGAGCTCTGCACAGTGTAATTTGAACTGCCTCCCAGTAGAATGCATACCCCCATTAATAACAGCTCCACTGCCCTGACAGTGCTCAGGCATTGCACACTTCAATTGTATTTCAGAAGGGCAAACAGCTGTATATATCAGTCAGCTACATTTCCTTTTCATTATTACACCTCATTGAAAAACTCTAAGCCATCTAAAATGAAATATTAATTTCCCATCTCAGTTCCCAAATCTCAGGGACAATATGGCCCTGAAGTTTTATGGTGATTCAGCTTATGAATAAAAATAAAATGGAATTTTGTGTAAGGCATTGTTTCCTAATGCACTTACTTTGTCACCTTTGTCATCTATACTGAGTGCAATGACAAATATAGAGTTGTGTGTCTATTTATCCCTTATTTAAATAGACAGAGTACTTATGCAGGGCAGGTCAAAAACTCAGCATTGGACCCTGCAGAGAAATACTTTATGTATGCAAATAGGTCTGCATAGTATTTACAGCATTACACCAGGCACTGCTCTGACAATTCTTCATATGTTTTCTAAGTTGGCACTACTCCCTTGGCTTCAGAGAAATTACTCCTTATTTATCTGCACATAAGTGATATAAGAATCAGATCTACTCTATTCCTTTATATTAAAAACTACTTTTAGTCCTCCAGTTAATCTATGGAATGAGTGGCTCAGTTTTGCTGTTTCCCCAAGTAAGGAAGGGAGACTTTTATGCAGTTATTGAGCTTTCTCTGAAATTTTCATCAGGTAACTTGAGAATCCAGAGTTAAAGAGCTAGAAATTGCATCTGCATTGGTTTTTATTGTCTTCCTAGCTTTCAAGGAAAAACATTTACTTGGAAATAATTTACATGTTTGTCTCAATTTCTGTGAAGGGACCATCTATTTTCAGTGCCTTTGTGAGGATTATCTAACATGGTATCAGAAATAAAACCCAGGTAAAAGAAACCTGGCATTTACTTGACCTCATGATAAAAAGTATCACAACATCTGTTCATCCTTAGTCTTTAATTTTGCCTCTTTCTCATACACTGGTAAAATTAGGATGGACTTTGTACACCTCTCTGAGGTAACCAAGTACCAAATCTCTTAGGAACGAGACCCTCAGGTTAATTCTAGAAGTATTAACCAGCAGCAGGCAACTTAGCAGTAGAGTTTTATAGGTTAAAAACAACTTCCAACTAGAAAATAACAAGCTTCTAGTGCAGCACACACTGATTGATTACAATTAACATGAAACTGCACTGAAAAGTGGATATCCTTACTCTGAAACATCTTCAGTTTCCAGATGGTCTTATTAAGATGTAGCCTCGAGTATTGCTAATTACATGATTGTAGTCTTTGGACCCAATCCTCAGATGGCACAGTCTCATAGCTAGGATATTGCTCTTTATATTTAAATAGCATTTAAATGAGGACAAATCTTACAAATATCTGTTCTTCCTTAAAGGAATATTAACTTGGATTTGTTTCTGCTTGCTACTGACTCATATGGGAAAAAGCATGGTGTCAGAATCTCCCAGACAATTCTTCCTAAAATGTTTGTGTATGCACAGAGACATAAAGAGCATACATAGTTCAAACACAATGTACCTAAATTCACCAACTGTTTATCATCTCCAGTTCTTACTGAAGTGCCATAAAAAGTAGCACTGTATTCATCCTTGAGAGCATGCTGTATTTCATATCTCTCACAATATAAGATTTTACCTGTGTGTCTTCAAGCTGTATTTTTGATTTGGTATGGTTTGGCTTTTGGTTGGGTTTTTGCTTTTTGTTTTGCTTTTTGGCTTTTTTTTTTTGGTTTTTTTTGGTTTTGTTTTGGTTTTATTGGCTTCTTTTTTTTTTGTTGTTTGTTTTGTTTTTTTGGTTTGGTTTGGGTTTTTTTTGTTAGTGCCTCAGAGTCTAGAAAATCCACTGAAAAGCTGCTTGAAGGAATTATCACATGATGTCAGTTGTAGGGGGTGGGGAATGGAAGGAATGTAATAACCCCATTTCTGGGGATTGTCTCATCATCTGGCCATGTGAAATGAGTATAGGGAATCTGGAATTGAGAACACAGAAAGATCTCTGTGGACATCACAGGTTGCTGCAGGTTACTCTGGCAGTCATATTTAGCAATAGGTGCAATGAAGATGCACCTGTAACAACTCACCAGAGCTCATTAGATATTTTAAAACTAACTAAGGGACAAAGGAAGCTGAGCAATATTCTCATATGTGTAAGTACAGTCTTACTAAAGTTTCTTGTAGCTCAGTTTTCATGTTAATCACTGCCGTGTTATCTGCACTTTCAAACAATTTTTTGTGTCTGATCTGTAAGAAAAATGAATAATATAAGAAGCGTTCCTTTTCTTTGTGGTCGGTGGGATATTCAACTGCTCTTGCAATATCCTTCACCACAGCTCATTTATCTAGGACATGCACAAAGGTTTTTAGGAGCTGGTGGTAGAGAAGGAAAAGAAGTATCTTACATGGACAAGCCTTAACCAACTACAGCTCCAGGTACTGTGGAGAAATTGTCTAAGCCTCAGGGTTTATGGAAGGGTTTTCTAAGCATATTCTTGGCAAACTTGACTTGCATGAAACCACATAGGTCACACTGAATTTCATGGTTTCTTATATACACAGAGCAGTGACTCAGTATTTATGCTTTTCAAAGCCTAACTTCAGTAATCTTGAATATTTCTTTCCTGTTTTAAATAGAACAGTGTGGCTTACAGTCATACCAGAGAATTCATAGCCAAATCTGTCCCAAATCCCAGCAGTCTGGCAGTTTCCTTCTCTCTTTCTGTACTCCCTGGAGGACTGCAATTTCTGTATTACCATTGATGGTTCCAGCTTTAATGAGCAAGATGACTCTTCCAGTGTTTAAGTTACTATAGTATCAAGTTTTAGGTCAGAAAAGCAAGAATTTATTTTATCTTGAGCACTATAAAGACAATTTTCTGTCATAAGGAGATGGTATTTCTTCCATTCTTTTTCCATGTAAAGGAGAGGCACTGGAGCCTCAAAAACATCACAGGCAGCCTGAAAGCTCCAGCTCAGTAACACGTGTAGTTAATTGTTATCTTTGTTCCTACAAGGAAACTACTTAGTACTGCCTGTAGTATAGAAAATTAAAGGCCGTATATAAAAAGAGGATATGCAGAAGCCACCCACTTCTGCAATAAACAAAATGTGATTAATCACTATATGTGCTGCCAAAGAAAGATTTGCTTGTGGCAATTATAGAAAAATATAACCTTCCATAGACAGAAAAGAGAGTAATAAAATGAAAATAAAAATAAGTGTTGGAGCAGAGCAGATGCAGGAATACTGTTGCAAAGCCTTTGAGTTATCAAAGTGCCTTTCCTGGCTGCTTTCTCCAATCCTTCCTAATCAGTTGGAGGTTTTTGTTTAGTTACTTATTTCCATCTGGAGCAATGGTTGCTATCAAGGACAACAGGCCCAGAAGAATACCTCCTTCAAATAATAAATATCCTTCCACCTTGATGTATTTCTCCCAAAAAATAAATAAATAGTCGACTGATGAACATGTATTTTGAGAGGATCCGTTTCTTTCCCCTTCAGAGACAGGTAACTGTCTCTGACTTTGATTTGTTTGCTTTTGCCTCTTAATGCTCTTTCCTACAATAAAAAACTCTGCCCATTGTTCACATGTTTGCATGTACTGGCTGTGGATAGCGCTAGCTGGCAGGAGGGCTGTTCAGTTTTAAATGCATTTAAAGGCTTTTGATACTCTCTTTTGATTGACTTTTCTGCTTTGAAACATATTTCTCTTGTTTCTAATGTGAAAACAAATAACAGTATGCACTTTTTCTTCTGTTGCCCTGTGTGTAAGTTAAATAGAGGGCTAAGGTGGTTGAAGTAGCCACTCATTTTCCATTAAAATTAAAGTCCCGGTTAAGGTCCATGTAATGGAGAAAAGGATATAAGGTGTTCCTCCACTCCCCCACAAAACCTGCTCATGGTAAACTTGCTCATGTAGAGAAGACAGAAACACCTCAGGCTGATAATCCTAAATTACTGCAGGAGAGTGGTTAATTTTGGAAATGCAGATACATCATCAAATTTCAGCATTCACTCTTCTTGTATGACAAGAACCCCAGCCAGTGGTTTCCACACCCAGACTCACACCCTCCCTCAGCAACAAAAAGAGAAGTCAAAGCAGACAAGCTAAAAAAATCAAGACTGATCTCAGATAAATATTTGCTTTGAAATAAAATGTGAAAACATAGAAGCCAAGATAATTGTTTTTTATGGATTTTAAAAAGTTTCCCCAAACAAAATTTATTCAAATGATGCATTGAACAGGAATCCTTAGGAATTGAATGCAACTGTTCCTGGTAGTTACTGCCATGTTATCATGCTTCAGGCTAGTCTTTTTTTTTTAAATCTGTTTTCAATGTTTGAAAGAGTTCTAGATGGCTGTGAGCCTCAGAGGAAGATATCTGATCACAGGGAAGCTTGGCAGCCCTCATATCTGAATGAAACATCAGGTATTGTGGCAAATAAAAGATCAGCACAGTGCATATCCAGTACAAAAATATTCAGGGGCGTGGTTAAAATCTCTCATGGGCAATGCAAGGCTATCCCTAGGCTCCTGTGACCCTCTGTGTGGCTCCAAAGGCTGAGCCCCAGGACAGAGTGGCCTAAGCCCAGCAGTGAATTTTGTTCCTGAACTCAGATGTCAGACTGCATGCGGACATTCACCACGAAGGTTTCACTTTGTCTTTCTACAGAATTATTCTTTTATTTTCTCCCTCTTGTTGACTTTCTTTTCTGGTATTTCAGCCCGCTTTGCTAAAATCACCGGAGTGCAATGAGGACGAGTATGCCAGTTTCTGCATTCAAATACCGGGTAATTTGGGGCAAAATGGCACAGATGCCATTTTGCCATAGATGGCAAAATGAAACAGCTGTGAATTAAAACCTATACTCTACTCAGAAAGTTTATACAGAAGAGGAGTCCAAGCTCTATTTCCTTAACATTACTTAAGTAGTATGACCAATAAGAGTTATTTTAAGTAACAGTTTCAATCAATGCAAGCTTCTGGATTGCTCTATCAAGCCTCAGACAGCTTGATAAAACTCAGGGTTACTTAAAAAAAAACTAATAAAAGATCGGAACATATTGCTTTTGAAATGTAGATCCAGCACAGGTAAAAGATGAAACGATGATTAAGCTAGAGGCCACACACTTGGATCAATGCTTTGCCCTGAAGATAAAGCAAGCAATGTTCATATGAAAGCAAAGAAAAAAGCAAAACAAGACAAAAAAATTTCTTCAGTAGATAAGAGCTGTCAGTAGAAACTTGATAGCACACAAACAAAGACTATGGAAACTAGAAAGAGTAATAAATAGATAAATTAGCTGTAAGCATTGTTATGCTACCAAAACATTATGGTAGCTAACAAAGGGTCTACTAACAACATTTTGCAGTTCAAAATCTTAAGAAAAAATAATCTGGCTTCATCCCTTACAGTTGCCTCTTTTATTACATCTTTCAAACATCCTTTCCTTGGCTATTTATTTTGTGCAAATCTGAAAGGAGAACTCATACTCTCATATGAGACATTGAAAGAACTATTTTTAAATGTCTTTTAAGTGTATGGATATATACAAATCTAAGAGGAAAACTATATTATTCAATATAGTTTGCATCTATTATAGCTTCCTTTTTTCAACCACCCATCACTACTCTGATGCACTTTGTATTATTGTAAAAGAGTGAATAAAAATACTTATTTGTTTCACTTAGTGGCACAGTTTTTGCCAGAAGAAAGTCAAAAGCATTCTGAGCCTAAAGGTAATATTTTGTGCCTCAGATTAATCTTTTCTTTTTTTTCCATCCGAAGTTTTTTAATATTTCTACTAAATAGTGGTTTACTACCCTTGTTTCTATTCACTTAGACTAACTTTTCACAGTGAAATGAAAAGAAAAAATACATACGTACAGTTGACAAGCTATGCTTTCCAATAGATGTTTTATAATTTTGACTGCAATCATGAAGAAGGAAATTGTAAAGTAGAGTGAAATTACTAATTTCTTTCACAAATCTAAAGTAACAAAGAATAACCCCGCTAAAATCACAATAAATCACACTATAAAGCAAAAAGAAACAATAGGTGTAGTTTTTTCACTGAATGTTCTGCAGCTATACATGTTGAGAAAGTCAGTGTTATTACATTATTTCATTGTACACTTCATATCTATAACTTAAATAAATTTATTATAATGTTATGTCTTAATTTCCAATCACTTTATTTTTTTATTTTTAAACTGTTTCCCTGAATGACTTAATGAGAACATTAAATTAATAAGTGTCAACACTTCATACAAAATAGAGATGATTTATCTCTATACTTGGCCTGCATTTCTCTACTTGATCTAATTGCCCGGAAATCTGATGAGTACAAAAACCGTCTCAAAATAACTAAATGACAAGCATTAATAGATTTATGTATAGAATGTTATATCCACTTCAGGAGGTAAAGATTAAAGCCAAAGGTATGAATTTTATAGTTGGTCCTTGAGAAAAAGTTGGTTTTTCATTTGTTATATTGCACTGGATGTGTAGTTAATAATTTCTTATAAAGCACAAATTATTTTGGAAAAGCAACTGGATTGAAAAGGTGATTTCTTTTGTTTGCTTTGGTAGCTGCTTTCAGTTTGTCTTGAGATTTTACAGCTGTGTGCAGTCCATAATCTGTGCCTCCTGTATATTCCTGTAGTTATTTGAAATGGCATCTAGCCTAATTCATGCTATTAATTACTGCAATATCTGAATACCCTATGGAAATTACAGAAAGCCAAATGTAGGTTAAAAAACAGATACATCTTTATTTCCTTTTCTTGCAGTTTTTTGTAGGGAACTGTCTACACCTTACCTTTCTTTCTCTTCACTCTGGCTTTGCATCTATAATAATTTAGACACTGTTCCTAGAAACAGCAATTAGTAGAAAGACTGCTATGTAAAAGTTATGTTGGCATTTCTTCCTGAACATCTTTCATGTCTGTAGAGAGAGATGCTCCATGTCACAATCTAAGAATGTGTCCCCTTAAGAGAACATTAGTACCTACCTTTCCCCTGTTGTTGGTGGGGGCCTTTGCCTCTCCAGTAAATCTTGCAAATCAAGAGTTAAATCCCTGACACAATCTGCTTTCAAGTCTAATGAGACCCCTGAAGATCAAGATGAGGAACTTGAATGTGTTCATTACCAGGACCTGGAGGTAATGGATTTTATAAGAAGGTTTAATGCTTAGCGTGGACTTGAAATTGCTGAAAGCTGTTGTACCCGATGTCATTGACTTACTGAGGCACTTTGAATTTGGGATTGCACAAAAAATTGTCCCCTTTTGCAGACAGTCCAAAGTGCAGAGGCATAAATGAGATATTACTGGATTCAAAGACAATAAAAATGTTTGTTTATTTTGAAACAAAGAATAATCCTCCTCTTATACTCTCAGAATCTGAGAATAAATTTTTTATGCTGTGGTACAATAAATATAGGCCTTCCAAGGCTGGTGAGTTGTTACTTGTCCTGTTTATATATCTTTTATTCTACCAGATTTGGCTCCAAGGCTAGTCAATTCATGTTTCACTTTAAAAATAAGGTAGGACCTAGCAGTGGAAATATGGGGAAAAATGCATATAAACCCAGGACTTCTGTATGGTGTTGTTTCTTTTGAAAACTGCTCCAGGTAGCAAAGCAACACTGTGATACAATTGAATTCTATAAATAAAAGACGTAGTTAGGACTTCAGCATGAAATACTGAGATTCCTTTTCCATGAAATCGTAAATGGATTAAAAAATGATTAGTTGTGTGTGAAAAATGAATCATCAAACACATACATTTAGTGCTTATAGAAGGTGTTTATAAATACAGTTTCAGAAATTTTGAGCATTAAATCACACATATCATTAAATGCTTTCAATGCTTTTCATTTACTGCAGCCTCCAGATGGAAAATTAAGGAGGAAGAAAGAAAAAGTTGTCTAACTAAAGATGATTGTGGTTTACTATTTGAATATTTAAATTGCGGAGCTATAATACCTTGTATTCTTCCTACAACAGTATTATACCAGCCTTTCTATTAAAAATATTTTCATTCTGTGGGCTGAATGCAGACTTCACTCAGGAATTGCTCTAATGAGCCCTAACTTGGATACAATAGGACTTGGCTACTTAAAATCAAGAACATGATATTTTATTCAGGCTGGTCCAAACCACTTTCTCTGTAGAAAAATTCTCTCATTTACCAAGAATTCTGCTTCTGTTTTCTTTTTCCTTAAATAATTTTAATATTCCAGCCAACTCTTTTTTACCCAGTGTGGTCTTTTCAGTTCTTTCAACAAGCTCTTAACTTTGTAGTCTTTGAGGGCTATTCCTGCACAATGAATCTTTGGCGTCTTTGGTGACTCTCTTTATTAGTCACCATAAAAGTTAACTATCAGAGATCTGGGTTTAACTCTGTGAATTGCTAATGCACAGAGACAGCTAGCTAGAAAAGAGCATATAAAACACTGCTGCATATCCCAAACCAATACAAAGCAAAAATCCCATGCAAACGCTGACTGAAGCAGGCAAAATAGGACATCCCCCTGGATACATCCAGCCACATGGACCAATTTGTGTCTGGAAGTGCTAGCTGCAACACACAGACCATTTAAGAGATTCTGCTGTGTGGAAATACTCTTAGACACGTAACTGGCACACTGGGTGTCTGAATGCAAAACCAGATTTTAAAAAGTGTCTATGATTGGAACAGCTGAACTCCCATAGCCTCACTATAGACCTGTGTAGCACTGAAGTATTTGAGCTGCTCACCAGCTTGCTCAAGCTCAGAGTCCAGAGCTATTTCACAGTTCCATACATTGTGTAATTCCAAATACCTCACAAAAAACCTTTTGGTTCAGTGGACCAACTGAAAAACTTTGGAACATGCTTTATTCAGGCTTTTGAAAATTATGGCAACACCTAGCTACAGCCTAGGGAAGAAAGGCAGGACATCCAAGGACGATGTGATGGACATTCACATGTTCAACAGACAGCCTATGCAGGAAGAGAAAATACAAATAAAACACAAGAGGATGGGAGTGTAACAGAGCAGTGACAAAGCTTGTGGGAAGGCCATGTGTCAGAGATCCAGATGAGTTCCAGGGCAGTTAGAGAAACCATTGGCATTTGAAATTTTCTAAGAGAAGTCAAGAAAGGGAAACAGAAGTTCTGAGAAGGGAAGTTCTGAAAAAGGAAGTTCTGGGAAGGGAAGGGGAGGAAGGGAAAGGAAAGGAAGGGAAAGGGAAGGGAAGTTCAGGGAAGGGAAGTTCAGGGAAGTTCAGGGAAGGGAAGGGAAGTTCAGGGAAGGGAAGTTCAGGGAAGGGAAGGGAATAGGGAGGGAAGTTCAGGGAAGGGAAGGGAAGGGAAGTTAGGGAAGGAAGGGAAGGGAAGGGAAGGGAAGGGAAGGGAAGGGAAGGGAAGGGAAGGGAAGGGAAGGGAAGGGAAGGGAAGGGAAGGAAGGGAAGGAAGGGAAGGGAAGGGAAGGGAAGGAAGGGAAGGGAAGGGAAGGGAAGGGAAGGGAAGGGAAGGGAAGGGAAGGGAAGGGGGTTAACCAATATAGTGAAAAAAAGAGGCTGCCTTTATCAATCAACTCACTGAAGTCTTAATAAAAAACAAAAAAAACAAAACAAGGGCTAATCTATCTATTTATATATTCATAATTCCAAGGGATCTCTGAAGTGATCATTTCTGTTGTTTCTCCAGAAAAATACAAACTTCTTTAGTAAGCTCTACCTATAAGGCGCAAATGTGAAGTTCCTTATGAAGTGTCAGAAACTTACATAAATAACAGTTGCATGGTATGGCAGCACAAGGGGTTGGTCTGTGGAAAACATTGAAGAGAAAGATTAATACCAAAGGTACAGAAGAAAGAAGATGAGGAATCTATGCCACTAACTGGTAGGACTTTCAGCACTCTGAAGAACAGGTGTTCCCAACAAGAGCTACAGAGGGAAAATTAAGACTGCCTCTTGCATAGTTGCCTTATCCTAGAGAAAGATGTCCTAAACCTGCTAGGCTGTGCAGAAGTATGATGAAAAAATGTTTGGGTCTTGACCAGCAACCTCACAGTAAAGTATAGCATCATTTTCCTTATTCAAGTCAATGTAAGTTTCCTATTCCAATTCATTCCCACTCTCTTTTATGAAAAATATACTAGAGAACACATCTGTGTCATAATGCTGAATTGATGTCATAGCAGTTATTTTATATAATTTTTAATTCTTCCAATATTTAAATATTTTTAAAATATATTCTGTTGAGTCATCTAAAATGCATCAATATCACACTGTATGGTTTTCTGAATACTGAGCTCCCAACTATAAGGATGTCTTGATATTTTTTGTCAAAAAGCCATAGTTAAATACAAGTCTTACAAAGGCAAAGAGTTAAAAAATTGTAGGATATATTTTTGTCTAGAGCTAGTTATTATGAGTTTCAACTAATATTTACAAGCTCCATTTTCAGAATATAAAAAAAAAAGTAGCCTGCTGCTTATCAGTTTGACAGTTATCTGTAGTAGTAAAAAATAGGGTGCTGCAGTAAAGGTGTTCAACATCACTGAGTCCAGCTTTGTACTAAGAACTCAGGGCTTGAGCCCAAGCAGCTTCTTTTGTGTCCTTATTTTTGGGTCACTGAGAGCACAAGAAGCAATGGTTAGCTTTTTCAGGCTAGAGCAAAATAGAAGCACTAACAATAAGTAGAATGAGCTAAGACGTATTTATTACTTGTGGCTTGAAATAATAGCACTTCAGTACTTCATTAGGTTGAAGGCTGTGACCCTTCCAACACATTCAGTGAAAAACCTGCTCCTAGGTGTTGTCCCATTCGCTTATCTGGTAAGAACACCAAGGATTCTGGCTGCCATATTCGAAGTGCAAAATATTTTATGTGTTTGCCTAGGTCTCTCACTATTGTTGCTATGGTGTTAGCAAAAGCCTGCATTCCATGCAGCGTACATGCTCATTGTACTTCACAAAGGATCAGTGGGAAAAACAAGACATGTACTTGAGATTCACAATAAAACCAAAATCTTTGCAAAGTAGATGTAGTGTTATTGTGTTGACACATGGTCAAGCTGAAGGTGAAAAACAACCTTAATGGTCACAAAAAAATTCCCACTTATTTTCTTGACATTGTTGATTTGATTAATTTTAAATTATTTCTGCTCTAAACAATTCTGTGAAAAAGTTACATTAAGAAATTCTTTGTCCAATTTTCTTTAAGCAAAAGGTCTGTTTAGACCCCTGCCATACTACTACTACTACTAATAATAATAATAAAACCCCCACAATTAAAGTATAATGAAAGGGAACTCAGAAAAAGCATACAAAATGTCATAGCCATATATTATAAATCATTATGAGGTAAATGGGATTTGAAAAATCTTGGCTGCTTATCCAAAATGGTTTTACAGAACTGCATAATGGTTTGAGCCTTATATAGAAAATAAATATTTGAACTCAAAAAGAATGTGAGTGTTGTTTGTAGCAATTTCATGAAATATAAAAGAAAAAATGTGGAAGCTAAAGATCACTTCAGCAAGTTAGTTTAGCCAACTGTACTCCCTTGCCAATCAGAAAACGTTTAAAAACTTTATTCTAATTTATTCCTTTTTAATCCACTTATTTTGTTTCTCTGTCCTGTCTGGCTACATATACATCTTTTAAATAGCATAGATGAGGGTCTAGTAAATATTTGTCCATCAAAACACCCAGTTTGTCCGCACATGGCAATCATTTTAATATTATTGCTTATAATTCTCAGTTCAGGCCCTGTACAGAGGCGCCCCTACAGCTGGAAGAGTTTGGGAAAGGAGAAGACAGAGAAATTACTTTGTATCTTTATAATGTCATTAGAACAGGTTCTTTCCACTGTGTCTAGAAGCAATTATGCCAAAACAGATCTGTTTGTATCACTGTGTACACTCCCAAATGCACACCGGGTGCTGTGCTGCAAAGGCAGGAAAGGCAGTGTTAGGCTCTGTGAGGACAGGGCTGCTCTTTTCTGACAGAGAGCAAAGCATGAGCATATTAAGGTGTATGTCTTTCTCTTTTCTCCTGTGCTTGCATGTGATGGGCAGAAACTAATGTTAAATATATAAAAATTGGATTTTCTCCAATTTTTTATACATTAAAATTGACAGATGATGAAGAAAGCTAATAGGTTTTTTTTTCTAGTCTAGCACTAATATGTAAAAGAAAATAAAAGAAGAATTTTTTTTTGCACCTTGACATACAGTCAGACTGGAAACATGAAATTTTAATGTATGTGTATATAAATTTATGCGTATGTAAATGTATATGTGCTTGTGTATTTTACATGTTCTTAAGAACATTTTAATGAGGAAGGTGATTCTGGAACTGAGACAACTACTACCTTGTGATTTCCTTTGTGATTCACATAACTGTGATTCTTTCACTTTGGCAAGTTGTACAGACATGTTTCTTGGACCCTTCCTTCAAGAATGTTTCCCTTTCATTAGCTGCCTTTCTGTCTTCTCCACTCCCAACAGCCTCTAGCTAAACCTCAGATCTATCATAAACAGCATACTGGGTCAGATGGCTGCAAACTAGGATAGCTGGACATAACAAAAAGGATTTAAGTTGGCAGTCCTGCCATAGGAGTCTAGCTGTGAAAGCTTCCATTCTGCCCATGTCAGAGTTCACTTCTGTTTGAACAGGCGTGACTTAACCGCACCTTGAAGTGCTGCTGTGCACATTTCTCTTGAGAACTTCTGTGGAATTTTAGATTAAATCAGAATTTATTTACTGGATCCCCCAGTGGACAGATTCCTGATATAGTTCAACAAGTAAAATTATTCATCAGCTGTTATTCAAGAAATATTCTATTTTAACACATATTCTTCAAACAGAAACATTGAACAAATACTCCTATATGAATGAGAGGAAGTGGTTTTTTGGTCATTACATGGAAACTTAAAACTTTGAGTGCCTGAGCTTTGAACTGGTCACTGTAATACATGGAAGGGGGAAACAAAAAAAAACCACCACAAAACAGAAAAAAAGAAGACCTTAAACCATAGACATAGTAATAATTTTATTGGGGTATCAATTCTAGCATGTTAAATCCTGGAGTCATGTAAAAGAAGAAAAATAGTTGGTTTCCCTGTGAAAGTTAAGACTAACTCCAGCAGAAAGAATGATTCCTACTGGCATCTGAAAAGAGCCTGTAATACTACTTTCGAGTAAAAAACCAGACACAATACATCTCGCCTCTTTCCTAACACACTCTTTTCTGTGATTGGAAACAGAAGTACCTGTTGCCAGTTTTAGTATTTCCTCCTCTCCTACATGTGTCATTGAAGGAAATGACACATGAAGGGTGGAGATTTGGATTCCAAAGACATTATCTACATTGTTTTCTCAACAAATATTATCAATTATTCTAATGAAGTCTTCAATTTACCCTCTCACACCTAGGAATAGTATCCCACTTTAAAAACCTATGTGTTTTAAAAGAACAAAAATGGATTTACAATGTAATAGTAGTCTCATTTAGTAAAGATTGTTATGTATTTTAGAGAGAATAAATCCCATGAGATCTGGGGATTTGTGAGCTAAAGAAACCTGACAAAAAGTTTTGTGTGAGAAATCCCCCTAGATTTGAAAAATTATCAAATGACCATTTAAAATGTTATTTTAAAAATACTATAAATAGCTTTTATAGTGAAGGGGTGTAGATCAAAAGAAAGGGGACAAGAAATCCCAGAAAGAAATTTTTCTGTAGTACTGTTGAGCTCTCAAAAACATCAGTGTAAGAAGACTAAAAGCCCTTGGCTCTGGTACAAAATCTGACTCTTTCCAGGCCTTCAAGCCTCTATATCACAAAAATTCTTTCCATATACCTTCTCATCTCTTTTTATGTTCTACTCTATTCCCTATGCTTCACTCATGGTTTTAATTGAAATAAATTAATGCTCTATGCATTTCCCACACAGACACTAATTTTAGTGCCTCTTTCATGATTTTCCTGTTGTATTGTGACTAAGCTTGTTCATTAAGTTACAGTTTTTGCCTTCTTCGAAGTCACTTGTAAAATCTCATTTATGCTTTGCTGCTTATAATAACAGAAAGGAAAAATAATCAGTCCCATTGATAAATAAGCAGTAATTAAATGTTTGTAGTGTGCATATTCCTCAGCTACTGGGCCGCTAACACTGATGACATAATTTTCCTCTCTTTCTTTTCCTCTCCTCCTTTCTTGAGGTGATAATACTGAGTTTTGACATGAACAATCCTCTGGAGCATGGTTTTGTTGTCTTGGCTGGGGGTTTTGACATATGAAATACCTCAATATCCTGAATACAAAATTGAATTATTTAAATTTCATGTTGTCTCAAGACAGGTTAATTGTACCAAACCCACACTCTTTTGCTGATAACATACTTGGAAAACTTGTCTTTTCTAGATTGCCTCAGCCATAATGTTCCTTTGATTCAGTACTTCTTGTCCCATGGAACTACTGGGGTACACAATTGCCATTACAGTCAAACAAACTGCCACAGAGCAAAAAACAGGACATCTTTGACCCACCTGTTGTTCTACTTATGTCCTTTGCTCATTACTTAATGAACTTAAGGATGACTGATCTATAATTTATATAATTTGTATTGCTTATTTTTCTTCCCTGTGGTAGAACATCTCAAGATTACAGACATTGATAAATTCTGGTAACAAATTGCGCAGTACAATGCAAGAATAATAAGGCGCAACTCAGAGGGTGTACTGCAAACTGCAGCAAATGATGGACTCAATATCATACTGGAACACACCCCAAAAGCAGCACCAGGCACACTAACTTCTTGTTGCTACAATGGTATTTTGCTGATAGTAATCAAGTACTTCTAAAGAACTTTATTATTATTGCGGCCTTTTGAATGGACGTAGGTTGCCCCAAAGTTTCAATACATAACAAATCCCAATTATAGAAGATGCTGTTATGAAACTGGTTAAAACTACTGAATTACCTCAATATGAAGCACACATTTTATTTTGTTTACAAGCATTGTTTTGTTTTTGAAAATAAAGCTGAAAACTTCAAATTGTGGATGCCATCGAAACCCTTTTTGAGCGTGACCCTTTCTAAAACAAAAGTAAACAAATAAGAAACATTAATCCTTAACCCAATGTAATTATGCAAGACTACTGGTTAATCCAGGTCATAAAATTATAATAGGGTAAAGCATAATAAATTGAGCATCAAATGGGATAAGGATGTAAGAGACGATCTGAGTTCATAGCTGCTACTACGCTACAGTGCAATGTAACTTGGTCACCCCCTGATTTATAAGCCAGCAGCAATTTCAGAACTATATGCATATTTTTAATTCATTCTTGGCAAGTTCACTTCCATATCTGCCAGATGCTCTGCATTTTGCAGAAGCAATCTGAATCTCTTGTCTGTTATAATATTTCCTGCCATGCTAAACAGATCCATTCATGCTAAACATCTATATGCTTGTTGATGTGCAAACGAGCAATCCAACAGGCTCAACTGGCAAGATCAGACCAGCAAAAAGTTTTTATTACAGATTTTCAGATGGACATTTTCCGATTTCTCTAAGTAGCTCATCAAGGTAGCAATGCACCACTGCAGGCAGCAATTGCTTTGCCTTTAGCTGAATTGCTACAGCAGCATTTCGTACCAGATTTCTCCAGACGTTCATGTTTTTTAAAGCTTGAATCGTGGTACTTCTGCCATTGCCATAGCTGGGAAAAGCTCAGCAGAGTGAGAAGTGGAAATTGTTGGAGCAGCTGCCACCTGTGCAATATATGATTGAGTGGAAGCTGCTGTCATGTCAATTTTCTGTGCTTTTATGTATCAGGAGACACACACCAACGCAGCCCATCATGTATTTTTTCCAATGTCTCAAAAGGGCTTTGGTCCTTGGACCATTGTTAGTGTTCCAGGGTCACGGTATGAAAAGACCTTTATAACACAATAATAAATTGTACTGGTGGTAGCTTTCACTGTAGTTTTCTGAGACAGAAAGAAAATAAGTTGGAAAACAGAAAAGTTGGAAAATCCTAATTGAGCCAGGTTTTTCAGTGTTATGGATCACATCTTTTGCTGAAGTAATTTAGAAAGTCTTGGCAGTGTCCATTCATGGAGAGTGACAGCAAGGCCTTTCAACAGAACTAAAGACTGTTCTAAGATTTCTTATGCAGACAATCTAGCTTTACACCTAAACTCTTGTTTTAAACTATGCTGTTTTGCAAAATATTAAAAGAGCTGCTCACAAAGAGCTTGCATTTAGAAATTTTATCATGTCATTTAACTATTAACTTTGAGCAACCCCACTTGAAAATCATGACATATTAAGGGCTGATTTCTGCTGCAGACATAAGACTGCAAAAGAAATTTTCAGTTTCCTGATTCATGTTGATACCTGCATTTGTTATATCATTCTAGATGGAGCCAGATGAAAGCATTGATGAACTTTTAGTGTGCTGCCTGAAAACATTTGCATTCCCAAATTTCTGAAACAAAATAATCAATAATGTATTCAATACCTGCTCATTGCAATGTCTTGCTAAATACTGACCATCATGTGTATTTCACTGCCATCTCTAGAAAAGACACAAATAAACCCAACAAAAAACAAATTCAAAGGCAGAAAGAGCATGCTTAAGTGGGGATGACTTCTAGAAAAACAGCTTCAATATGAATCAAAATGTGCCAAATTGCTTAATTCTGGTACTCTAGATATTACAATATACATATCAAAATCTTAAGGCTTCTCTTTGTAGGTGGGAGCAAGTGAATCTCACAGTGCAAGTGGATGTACAGTAAAAAACACTGCAGGAATATATTTTTTAAATCACTGATTTTGCTATAATTCAAATGGCCATGAGGGACTATGAGGATGAACTGACATAAAAATTGTCTCTAAAAATTGTTTTATTCAAAAGAATAACAGAAAGAAGATTATGAAACCATGATGGGAGTGCTGTTTTCCAAGAGGAAAACAATACTTAGACAATCATCAAATCAAGATATTCTTCATCAACTGATTCAATTTTCATATTCTATCTCTTATTAATAGAAAAGATACACTTCTCACTTTCAAGTTTTCAGTTTTCTACTATTAGCGTGATACTACTCCATAATCACAACAACAAACATTATTATGCATGTGCCATGCTGAGATGTGACCATTTCTCAGCTGGCTGCAGCAATATCCCAGCAAGGCACATAGAATATCTTATTCCTTAGTGTTCTAACTACTTCTTGTTCAGCATTAGGAGACAATTTCATATTTTGTTTGTGTGAATACTAATGGATGATGCTAAATTTTGAACAGAACACTTCAGTGAATGCCATTTGGGAGCGTTCCCTTCTCTAAGATTTTGGCAATTTCAGGAAGTTAATTCATCTGCCGTACATTTTGAATGTTTACATCAGGAGAAAATAATTTTGTGGACATGCAAAGCTGAATTTCTGTGGAATTTCATTAGGATGCTAACACTGATATTTTGTGTTCCTTTAAAAGCAGTCTCCCTTATGACCTCCCTGTGACCTACTGCCAAAACCTGTCCAACACACAAGGTTGAATTTACAACCTGGTAGGAAAAGATCACATCCTTTAGGTCCTCCAAAGAAAGGCAAGACACAAGAACTCAAAGTAGAAGGAGCTCTTTTGTCTGCCAGATCTTCAGATCTCTCTCAAGGTGTCTCAGTAAATACCGTATCTGTACTCCAGTGTTGCCATTGTAGAAATTCAATTTTCCTAGCCATAGATGTATATAAACTTGAAGCATGAATGTCCGCCTGGTAAAAGAGCAAGGAAACAAGCTCTAACCTTTTTGACTTCTAAGAAACCCTACGGAGTATTAGTTTTTGGTCTGCTGTAGTTAAGCAGCTGGAGAACATATCTAAACCATGAAAACATACTTTCACTAGCGCCAGTCAGACATATTTGTATCCTCAGGCTGCAGCATCAGCGCTCTCCTGGTGAGACACTATGTACATTTCTATTAAATACATGCAACATTGTCTTTTCTGCTTGGTTTTTCTCTCTTAACACAGATTATCTGCTTTCCTCTTGGTATAAAAATTCTCTTTCCTGCCTTAACTGTGTTGTTGATAACATTGTTCAGCTAAACACCTTACAGAACACTCACTTGAGCATTGCAATTTGGCAAGTGGTAAACAGTTTGTAGCAGTGAAAATCTTACAACACCATTTCAAAGAGCGAGCAATTTGAGAAGCATAAGGACAAGTAAGTGAAAACAAAACCTATTTAATAAATACTGAGTCTTTACTTTTTAAAACTCTTTCATAAAGCCTTTGGCTTAAGGTTTATTTTCTTAAAAAGAAAAAAGAAAAACAAAAGTGGGTTTAGAAGGACTTTTTACCATACTGTAAATTAGAAAAACAGCTCACTTCTATGGAACTCAGAACTCTTGAGCCCTTTCAGGCAGTAAATAACAGTTTGTATTGTCGTATCTGGAAAAATAAAATATTATGCTTTCAGATTTTTGTATTCAGCTACAGATTTGCACTGGGCTTAATGCCTCTTTATTTTCCATGTAAATGGATTTTCAAAATTGTTTCTGTGGAAAAGTGAAGGCATTTTTTTCTATTTTTCCACTTAATGTCATTGAGCTGGCATTTGAGTGAATTATGAAAAATCAAGAACCTGAAAGCTATGGCCCTGCCAAAGTCCATTGTACAGTCAGAAGCAATTTATGCAGAACAATGAGAAAAAATCCAATAGATCTGAAAATGTGCACAGAGAAAGCAGCCGTACTTTGCTTTATTAATAATTTATTTCTCCATTTCATCTTAATTTTTCATATCTTTTTCGGTTTTGCCCTCTTATAGAAGCAGCCATAGCATGAAAAATATCCACTAACACTAACATTTTGAGATTGCTTCCACTATATTCACACTTGAGTTTGCTGGAGTTTATTTCAGCAGAAAGTTCAAGCCATTTGCTTATGCTCATTTTTCAGAAAGGCAGTGACTAGGCATGTTTTGGCTATTAAGAGAATGCAAAAGTAGGAACAGGTCCAGTTCAGCCTAAGTATTAAAGTTCTAATTCTTACTTAAGGTTCTAATTGTCACTGAAATCAGTGACAACTCTACATGGAAATATCACTGCTAGTATCACCTAAGGTTGTTTTAATAACCAACCTTATTTACTTAAGCAGACACAGCAACCATAGACTTTGTAGCAGAAAGGCTGTGGCTATTAGAATCTGCCTTTTGAAAGACCTAATTCTTTACTTATTTTGTGTCATATATAATAAAACACAGCACCAGCCTGGAAAAAAGGGTCAATTAAAGCTGTTACCAAAACTTCAGTCACTCGACTGCTGTTGGAGGAAAAGACACATCTTTACCTGTCTTTGAATCCTTTCTTCCTGAGATAGAGTGGTGGGGTAACTCTAAGAAGGGGTTTAGTCTTCAATCTTTGGCTTACAAGACCAGTGTTTTTATAAACTATTAGAGTTAATTAGAGCTTGAGTAGTTTGTTTTCTAGGGCAGCAGCAACTGTCTATATTTGAAGTAATTTGTACTTCAAATTTGTAATTTGATTATTTTTTTTTATTTTATATTGTTTAAAAGGGAAGCAAACCATTCTTTCTGAATTAAAATTGAAATATGTATCTATGGCTCTGGGTTTTTACATGAACTCAAATCATGCTAGAATCACAGCGAACAGAAATAAAGGAAAACAGCGAATTCCTCAGTTACTGGAACTTGCAATTTTTGCAAGCAACAGGACACCTTCTCCTGTTGGAATGCTTTAAAAGTGTCTTAGTCTAGGCAATGCCAAAGACTGGTAGATGTGCAGAGTCAGAATGAGATTTCTGGACACTAAAATGGAAACACAAAACAAACACACTGATGAAATTTCAAGATTTCCAGCTGTGCTGGTTTTGCATAGCCCAGTTTTTGGTAGTGGGGCGCTAGAGAGGTGGCTCCTCTGGGAAGCTGCCAGAAGCTTCCATCATGTCTGGCAGAGCCAATCCCTGATAGCTCTGAAGACGGACGTGCTGCTGGCCAAAGCTGGGCCAATTAGAGAGGTTAGTAACACCTCTGTGATGACATATTTAAGAGGAAAATCAAAACAAAGTGGGGTGCAGTGCTGATTGCAGCCAGCAAAGATGAGGAGGTGAGAACATGCGAGGGAAGACAACATGGAGACACCAGGGTCTGTGGAGAAGGAGTGGGAGGGAGTGCTCCAGGCACTGGAGCTGAGATTCCTCTGCAGGCTGTGATGAAGACCACGGTGAAGCAGCTGTGCCCTGCAGCCCATGGGTGCACAGGGAACGCAGAGATCCACCTGCAGCCCATGGGGAGGTGCCCATGCTGGAGTGGATGGATGCCTGGAGGAGGCTGTGATCCAGTGGGAGACCCAGTGGGGAGAGGGGCCTTGCTTCCAGGCTGGAGCAGCCTGTCCTTGGAGGAATGCACCCCATGGAGTGATCCATGGCACAGCAGCTTTGGGGAGGAGTGTCTGCCCATGGTGGGAGTTCATGCTGCAGTATGTGAGGTACGGCTGCTGCTCATGAGAGTGGACCCACACTGGAGAAGTTCATGGAGAGCTGTCTCCTATGGGAGGAACCCCACGGCCTCACAGGGGAAGGACTCCTCTCCTGGAGCAGTGGAAGAAAATCTTGGTGATGGATTGACTAAAAACCCCCATGCCCTGTCTCCTTGCACTGTTGGTAGGAAGGAGGGAGGGGTTGGAGGAAGAAAAAGATTAAGTGCTTACTTTACTTCTCATTATCCTCCTCTGATCTTTTTAGTAATAAATTCACTTTGTACTTCTAAGCTGATCCTGTTTTGCTCTTGGAGTGTTTTATCCTGTTCCTTGACTCGTGAACCCTTCATTAAATTTTTCTTTCCTCTGCCCAGCTGTGGCAGGGGAGGATGAGTGAGTGACTTTTGTGGGTGTCAGGCAGTCAGCCAGCGTCAAACCAGGACACCAACTCACATTCCAGAAGAATCTGTCACTGCCAACTTTGCAGTGCCATTTCAATTCACAAGTCACAATCAGATCCCAAAGGGTGCTCAGTCTAGAGTCCCGTATCATGGACTCTAGTGGAGTGAAGAGGAGAGAACTTTGGCCATGTACAAGTTCACAGAGTTCGCATTTTGATATTGTGTTCCTGTGGAGGTATATTTTTAGTTTCATCCTGAAGGTGATAGTAGGACCAGACTAATTTGGCACCTGCAGTAAGACTGCAATTTTTAGTTACCAGATGGTCACTCCAAATTTTTTTTTTATCCTCTCTATATTTCCTTCCACAACTTTTGATGCCTGCAGTTGTCCAGAAGTCATGGGGTAAAATAATTTTGGCTTCTTTAGAATATCTTTTTTACTGTTGTTTTCGCTGTGGAAATGCATGTAACTGAAGAAAATAAAGAATTTTCAAATACTGCAAATGGAAAAGGAAACACTGGATGTATTGCCACAGAAATAAAGAAGATTAGTTAAGAAAGGTACTAGAATGTTGTAAATTACCACCAAAATCTTGCTAGAGCTCTCTAAAGCATCATAATGGGAAAAAAAAAAGGAGAGAAAAATATTAATTTTAGCCTGTACAAATCTTGAGTGTGCTCTTGGTGCTTTCAGGACTCCTAGCATCATTCCACCTCAGTGCTAGTTAAAATTTCTTCAGCTTTTACAAACAGCTAGGCACTTGCTTGTTTTCTAAAAATTCTTTGGGAGTGTCAGTTTTAACCTTCCAGAAAAAAATGAGGAGCCTGCAGACTTCTTAAAGGAAAAGTTACGGCATTTCTGCTGTTTTGGCTTGAAGGAAACTCTCAGAAAAGCTTTATTTTAGGAGTGATGATGAGTGTCCCTACCTCATATCCAGCAGTTAGAGCAGTAATAAAGTTCATTTCATAGAAACTTGAAATTACTCTTTCAAAGGATGGCACATAAAGAACTTCAAAAAAGTGCCTCTTGTCACTGTCTGGATTTCAGACCAGCAAACAGGTGTCTTCAGCTAGTGGCTATGATCTCCTTTAGACAGAGCATGAGAAAATGGCCTCAGGAACAGGAAACTTGTCATTAGCCTTGATCATGTAGAAGTATTATGGTCATATAATGATCTTGACATTCTCTTTAAAAACATATCCAGGTTTTAGGGATTTTTTCTTGTGAAAACATAGCTTCACAAGACGTTTCACATAGGAAGTAAATGCTCCAAAGTCCTTTCAACTAAAGGAGATAGAAAAGAACATTGGAATAATGTCCACTTCAGAAACTCTAATAGAAAACAGCAACCAATTCTTTTTAATGTAAACTTAGAACTGCAATTGGTGCCACTTCAAGACACAATTATTAAAATCTGTCTCAGTGACTGTCTTCTGCTCCTTATTCAGAAACACAGACTGGCAGACTGGCACAAGAAAGCAAAGTCTACCCATGGCTACTTTGAGTTGTGCTAGCTGCAACCCAAAGATCATCTACAATTTGTAAAGGTTGCCCATTGCTCTTCAGGGTGAATTCCAGGTATGAGCTGGTATCTCAGGTGCTGTGCACACACCCTGATATATTGCCAGGACTAAGATAAGCCATTTTAACATAGCTCCAGAGAATGTGAATGAATTCATATCTTGTTTTAATTATTTAAGCTTTGCCATCTAAAATTCTTCTATTGTTATTCTATTTAAAAGGAAGGATGTAGAAACAGTCGAAAAAATGCGACTATAATAAAAGACAACATGGTATGTTGTAATCTCATCCTCTGTTTAGTTCTACGGTATATTACAGGTAACTCTGCAAGTTTTGTACAAATGTTTACACATTATATTTACTAGGGGTGTAGAAAGCAACAAGTTCTGTCATGTCCGCTTAAACAGTGAGGTGATATATAGTGGATTCTTATTCATGGAATTGGTAGGTATCTATCCTTATTTCTGCACTGTTAATTGTATTTTGAACTAGCAACTGAGCCTGCTGCCACATTTTTATTCTGCTTTTAGTGGTTTCTTGGCTGTCCAAGACCAGTTGTTTTGCGGATTTTTTTTTCTTTTGTTTCTGGTGAAAGTCTAATCATCTTGTCTTTAAAGCAAAGCAGTAATTAATATCAACCAACTAATATTCTCCTTAAACTTGAGTTCACTTCTTACTAGGTCTCCCAAGGGAAGGTCTATGACCTGAATAATAACATGATTTTTGCAAACATAAAAGCTACATTTACTTATAAATCCCATGAAAGTAGGCACTACTGGAGAAACATGCTGTACACAGCTAGTGGGCATTCATCACAAACTAAGGAGCACAGCAATCAGAAAATTGGGCCAAAAAAGCTGCTGCCAATACGGCTGTTTGGATATCCCTGACATTTTCTCTAGGGACTGACTTGATGCTGCTCTTGAATGTGTCTTAGTCAGTAAAATAAGTCTCAGACCACAACTATATCAGTTTAAACTCTTAGTCATTATGGTATTCACTGGTTTTCACAGACTTGTCTGTATTTTGTAATATAAAACAAAGAGCTTACTTGGACAGTAGGAGTGTAAATGCCTCAAGAAGATCAAAAGTCTTGATATTTTGTAGGAGTGTAAATGCCTCAAGAAGCTCAAAAGTCTTGATATTTTGTAATTTAAAAAGCTCTGCAAGATACATCTCTTAATATGAAAATGCCTCTGTAATTTGTTGTTAGAACTCCCCATGCTTCTAACACATAAGCACTTTCTTTTTCTGTTGATATTCACTTGGGATTATAATTTTCAATGTATTTGTCTTGCACGCAAATTGAGACCCAAATCTCATTGCATTTTGCTGACACACCCTTAATGGGTTTTACTGGAGTTAACAAAACATGTATTTAGTGGTTTAGTGAAAAATCTGGGAAAGGATTATTATTGGAGTTACTGCTTTTTTTTTATCAGAAAAAGACGTATTTATGTATCTTGATACATACAGGGCAAGAAAGTCCATTTAGGAGGCTTGATTTTCCAGATCAGTGCTATAAAGCCTTGAAGTGTATTGTCCAGGAAAACACTAAATCTTCTAAATGAGCTGAAGTACTTTTATAATAATCTGGTAACTCAGAATGGATCCATCAGAAGGTCTTATTTCCTGGAGAAACTGTGGTTTCTGGCAAAGCAGTTGAAGAAATAGAAATGGAAATAAAAATTCATCAAAAAAGATGCCAAAAAGTGTTCCATACCATTGTTTCATTTTGTTTTCGTTTTAAACCTAATGGATTTAAAGAGGAAAAAAAAGTTGGAAAAAAACCCAAGAGAGATGAGAAGGAGAAGGAGAAGGAGAAGGAGAAGGAGAAGGAGAAGGAGAAGGAGAAGGAGAAGGAGAAGGAGAAGGAGAAGGAGAAGGAGAAGGAGAAGGAGAAGGAGAAGGAGAAGGAGAAGGAGAAGGAGAAGGAGAAGGAGAAGGAGAAGGAGAAGGAGAAGGAGAAGGAGAAGGAGAAGGAGAAGGAGAAGGAGAAGGAGAAGGAGAAGGAGAAGGAGAAGGAGAAGGAGAAGGAGAAGGAGAAGGAGAAGGAGAAGGAGAAGGAGAAGGAGAAGGAGAAGGAGAAGGAGAAGGAGAAGGAGAAGGAGAAGGAGAGAAAGAAAGAGAAAGAGAGAAAGAGAGAAAGAGAGAAAGAGAGAAAGAGAGAAAGAGAGAAAGAAAGAGAAAGAGAAAGAGAAAGAGAAAGAGAAAGAGAAAGAGAAAGAGAAAGAGAAAGAGAAAGAAAGAGAAAGAGAAAGAGAAAGAGAAAGAGAAAGAGAAAGAGAAAGAGAAAGAGAAAGAGAAAGAGAAAGAGAAAGAGGAAATGGAAATTAAATGGAAATGAGGAGAGGGGAGCAGAGGATAATAGGGAAAGGGAAAGGGAAAAAAAAGAGAAAAACAGAGACCAGAACAAAAAGTATTTTTTCTGAGGAATCTTTTAAGAATACAATTTACACAGTTATATTTACATGGTTATATGCTCTCATCGTATGACTCCTGAAAGTGTTTGAGGCCACTCTATTCCGGGGACAGAAGAACAGGATTATCATATGATTATCTCCTTCTTCCCATCCATTTGTGTAGACAGCCATAGTGCCCACATCTGGACTGTAGGAATGTCAGGAGAGGCCCTTCCACAGACCAAAACAGGCTTTGAATAATAGGTGTTATCTCAATAAATCAGAAGGGACACAGCACTCAGCGGAAGTGTATGAATCACCCAGTAAACAGATGGCCTGCCAATTTTTAAGTATCAATCTCTAAACCATAAATTTCCTCCTCCTTAATTAAGCACAATAATCATCCTATATAATAATTCTCCGTATGCTTGTAACCAGAAAAAAAAAATTATTATTCTTTCTAAATTTTTAAACTAAAAAATTCTCTTAAATCCAATATTAATCTCACCACATTGTGGTGTTTCCTTTTATCACTTCCAAACTTGCAAACTATTGTTTTCAACAAAACTACTCACCTAATGAGTAATGTCTACTCAGTCTTGCTGCTACATCCTTTCCTTTCCAAGTTCTATCAGTGTTTCAACAAAGCCTACACATTTACTTTTCCTGTCAGAGCTGAATTCTTTCCCTTGTAACCATTCTTTTGATGATCTAAAATTTTATAGGCTCTGATTGTCCTTACTTTCTTGTTTTTCTCTCAGTTGTAAGCTGTCTTTTACATGATAGGACCAGAGATGTGATCCAAAATATATTCTCAGCTTTTATTGATTTCATAACAAAAGCTACTTCTTACCTTCTCTGGTTGATCTAAAATCAACTATTTTGCAGGTTTCTGTGAAATAGTTCTGTTCTAGGCTCTGTTGATGGACACTTCTCATGAATCATCACTAGAAAATGCTTTGTTGTGTTTTGGGTTTTTTAATTCAGAATCTGTTGAACTAAAACATCTTTCTCCTTTTCTCTCCACTTTTCCTGTTCATGTGAATCATAAGACAAAACTTCACCTTTCTTCAGAAACCAGATCTGCTGGAAACAAAGCCTATGTTCTTTCCTTCAGGTCACTGATCTGCAGAGTGTGCAATGTTATACTACCAATGATTTCTACAGATCTACTTTTCACCTCATTTCATATCTATTCCAACCATTTCAAGTCCTCTGTTTCTTTATCAGGACACAACTAAATTTATTTCACAGTAGTCCTTCATGTTTAACAGTTGGACTAAATTATCTTAGACATCTTTTTCAACCCAAATGATTCTATGATTTAGAGACCTTAGAAGTCACCAAAATTCATTGTAAAATCTAGGATTGTTTCTGTGTGTATTTGAATATCCAATTGCCTTTGAAATATTCAAAGTCCATTTGTGTATTTGGTGTTATTTATTTCTGCAAAACTTTTGCTAACTAACAGTTTTATCTTTTAGTTTTAGTCCTATCTCTTTTCTTATTAGACAGTTTAGAGAGAACTTACAGATCCTTTGCCATAAAGCCTCTCAAAGACATTGTAGTAGCACAGTTTTATAATTTATCATGTATTAAAAGACGGTAGTCTCATTGCACTTTTCTTTGTATCTTAAAGAATTTCTTCTATGGTTTATTAAAGTTCTATTGCATTTTCTGGAATCCACTCTACATAGTACATTTTTAAGGTTGTCTTTGGGTTTTTTTCTATTATTTTTGTGAGATTCCAATTGTACAATATGTCTTAATTTCATAGGTCATAAAGTTTATGAAAAAAAAACTTAATGTTTATTTCTTTCATACCTTTGCCTTTATATAGCAAACACTGCCTGAAGAATTGATAATATTCAGATGTATTGCTTCTGTTAGTAATTTTTTTCAGTAGTCTGTCTTTGCAGGTAAAACCACTATTATTTAGTTATAATTTAAACTCTTGTCACAGTTTAATTTTGTAAATATTAACTTTTTTTTTTCCAACCCAAGTTCCTGAAGGTCATGTCATAAAAAAGGTGACAAATATTTAAACAGACTTTAAATCTTGGAAATCATGTTGACGAATTCTAAGCACGCAAATGCCTCTGAAATCACTAGGGTTGCTGGTCTCAGCATAGTGTCTAAGTATCTTAATAAGTCTGAATTTCCCATTTTATCTGGTTTATAGAATCATGAAATGGTTTGGATTGGAAGGGACCTTAAGGAACTGAGATCCAACTCCCTGCCATAGTCAGGGACACCTTCTACCATACCAGATTACTCAGAGCCCTGTGCAGCCTGACCTTGAATATTTCCATGGATGGGACATCCACGACTTCTCTGAGCAACCTGCTCCACTGTCTCACCACTCTCACAGCACAGAAATGTTTTCCTATTATCTAATGTAAATCTAACCCATTTCATTTTGAAGCCATTTCCCTTTGTCTGTTCTTTCCCTCTCATGCCTTCTGGTGAGCTCCCTTCCGGTACTGAAGGGCTGGAACTAGGTCACCCCAGAGCCGTCCCTTCTCCAGGCTGAACAATCCCAATTCTCTCCGCCTTCCCTCCTAGCAGAGGTGCTCCACCCCTCTGACCACCTTGGTGCCTCCTCTGGGCTCTCTCCAGCAGCTCCGTGTCCTTCCTGTGCTGGGAGCCCAGGGCTGGAGGCAGCTCTGCAGTGGGGTCTCAGCAGAGCGGGGCAGAGGGGCAGAATCCCCTCCCTGCCCTGCTGCCCAGGGGCTCTGGCTGCAGCCCAGGACACACTTGGCTCTCTGGGCTGGCAGTGCCCATGGCTGGCTCCTGTCCAGCTCTCACCCAGCAGCGTTTTACTTCCACCATGTTTTGCAAACATTGCTGCTTTATTGCTCCATCTTTATTATATTTAGAAGCATAAAATTGTGAATGGGATTATTGTTTCTTTAGTATTCCTGAAATTCGCGGAGTTATGAGATTTCTCCACCACAGCCTCCTAGTGAGAGACACCTATTAAATAGCAATACCAGCTAAGACCTTCTCAATTGCAGACTCCTCAAGAAATCTTTTTTCACTACAGCATAAGTTATCTAGGCACAATTTTACCTAAATTAAATTGGATTAATTTAACTGACCTGGTTATCATATCAATTTAAATATCTAAAAACTCACTTGGGAAGGCTGTCTTGGTTTGAAAGACAGCTGTCTGCCAAGGAAGGTGGGAACCTCTCTTGGAATGGACAATACGACCTGCTTCCCTACAAATCATTACAACTTTGAAACTAAGAGGCTTTCAGCCAAAGATATGGAATAAAAGTTCTTTGCTAGTGTGCATGTGTATAGCAAGGCGAACAAACAACAACAACGGCAGCAACAAACCAAAAACCAGAGAACCCAATAAAGTTTCTCTTCCCGCTCCTTAAGCGATATCCAGCTCACGGTCGCCGCCGGCAGGGGCGCTGTTGGCTCCCGGCCGGGCAGGGCGGGTGCGATGATTCCCCCGCGCTCCAGGGGGCGCTGTGCCACCAGCTCAGCCGCGGCTCCCTCGTGCGGCAATGGCGGCCGGGCTGGGTGGTGACATGGGCCGCAGCAGGAACCTCGGAGCAGTGGCTGGGACGGCGGCGGCAGGCATGCCCCCTGTTATGGGTAAAGTTTGTGAATTCTCTAAGCCAATCAAGAATTCTCCGAGCCAGTTTGATCAGAGTACAAATTGCTTTATGTAGCAAGCAGCGATAAGCAAGGTACAGCACTGGGCAGCCAGGAGTCTCGCTACCCAAGGCTCGCAGCTTCCCGAGGTTCTGAGTCCTTTTTTATTCGCTCCATTTTCCTGCATACATGTTCTCCGTGTCTTCTGTTCTTGCATACCTGTCTCCTGCTCCAGACTGTTGCTAGGGGGTCTTTTCCTGCCTCCTGGTGATACGACCCTCCTGTTTTTGCAAGCGAGCGGCTCTTTTCTGAGTGGGATTTCCTGCTGGCTTATCGAATGTTTGCGCGTTTCCTGTAAAACGAGGCTGGCAGCTAAGGTTATTGTTTGCGTTTAATGAACAAATTTTTGGTTACCCATAACACCCCCTACAGCGGTGAACAAAATAAAACAGAAAACTCCACAGTCTTAGCAGGAGCTTTGGGGGTCGGGTGGGCGTGGGGTGCTGGGATAGAGTGTAATGAAAAAGCCCGAGCAGCGGCACGAAGCAGCAGCGCTGAGCAGTGGCAGCCAGGATTCTCTGTAGGCAGGATTCTCTGCCACACACAGCTGGGGAGATGCGCCCCCCGGGAAAGGGGAGCGGCTTGGGGTCCTGGGTTTTCCTTGGAATCGCCCGAAGAGATGGTGAGAGACCTTTCCAGTAAGATCCGTGTTAATAACGTCCCGGTGCAATGGCTGCTCTTAGGGGCAAAGGCTCACCTTCGCTAAGGAAGCAGCTGTGGGAGGAGAAAAGCTCTGTAGCGGCAACAAATCGTCCAAGCAGCGGCTGCACACCAGGTGTACCTCCTTCGATGCCAACAGCGACGGAGAGCTAAGAGCTGGCTCTCCCCAGCTCCTTCCCCCCGGCCCAAAATCTCAGGATATGGTATCTCTGCCCTTCCCAAGAGAAAAACCATCAGGCAAGAGAGTAGCCAGCTGCAGTCATCCCCCTCCTTGGCTACATCTCTTGTCTCCCTTAAGTACCTACCAGTCGTTATTGCCTCTTAACACCAAATGGAAGTAAATTCCCTAAGGGAAAGGGAAAAAGGGAAAAATCTTAGCGTTCAACAAAGACTCACAACTGATTTGACATCTAAATAAATTCAGTCACCAATCCATCTGATTAAAAATATGAAGCTCTGATTATTGGCATTATAGCCTACATTATAGCCTACATTAATTGTTCTTGCAAATATTCCATCAGAAAATTCACAAGCAGAAAAATATTATTTAAGAGAAGGATCCCCTAACGCAACTGAATGAAAAACTTTAAATGGTCAGTATTAAGTTGGGACCTGAATTACAATGCATAGTACTTCAGAATCTAATAATTGCTTACATCCTAACATTATTTTTATATTTACACATTTGTTTTGTCTGCTGCCGTCAATTTTTATTTAATTTTCTAATAAAGCTCAGAAGGATTTCATAATTACTGCTGCTCAAATAATTGTTTCTGATGGAATATCAGTCCTACTAAGTCCTTTATTACTATTTTCCTTTTTCAAGGAACTTTGAATGTTATCTTAAACTGTCACATCAAAATCCATTTCCAAGTCTCTTGTTTCTCACAGTATCCAACCAGTATTTAAGGAGAGAATATACTAAACAATGAGAACAGCTCTTCCAGCTCCAGTATCTATAGATGTGTGAATTCCTGGCCTAAGGATTACAGCCAGGACCACCAATTTAGAGGTCACTAATGCAGTTAACTCTTTTGAAAACCAATTCTATTTGGTCACAACAGTGTTCTGGGGCAATGACTAAGTTATACATTACCATGAAAAATCATGTTTTCCATCTCGTAGACACCTGCTAGTCAACCATAACTTCTTTACTGTCAAATGTCATAATTTTTTTTTTCCTATATATTTTTTTCATAGTTTTTGATTTCTTATTCTTGTCTCTTTTTTTAATTAATTTCTCTTTTGGAAGGTCAGATGCCCCAGTCAATGTGTCCTGGGCTTTAGTTAACATTAACCAAAGAAAAGTGCAAAAATTTCATCTTGAATAACCTTCAACATCCAGAATTTCCTCCTCTGGAGATGTCTGATCTTTTCTATCTGGAATTCATTTCAAGAGGGGGTAAAAAAAAATTAAAAACAGTGTGAAGAAAAAACAATACTACAACTACCCTGTAACTGTTAAAATAAATAAATAAATAAATAAATAAATAAATAAACAAACAAACCTGTTGTTATCACCACTTTTATTCCTGAGTTTTAGGGAGTCCTTTCTCTAAAAAAGGTGCAACCAGTTTATTAAAATCTGATTTATGCAGCTCTCTGAGATAACATTTCATACAAGCAATGTATGACTGATGGTTAAAGAGAAAGGAAAATATCTCCTGTGAGAAGGTAGTCTAAGTAGCTTACTTATTCAGTAGCATTCATGAGAAACAAATTAACCAGGCAGACATTGAAAACAAAGGATACTTACAAGTGGGACAATACAAAATACATTGCCATGAATATTGCTCTATGAGTGTCACCTTTTTTCAGGGTTTTTACAGCATGATTGAAACTAAGTCAAAATAGACCTATCAATTTGAGAATCTAGATCAATTTTCATTTGCATAAATAGGCTCCAAGTAACTGAGAGCTAAATGCAAACAATAGTATTGTCTGTAGTTTATCCTGTGATAAATAGGAGGAAAATGGTGTAATAAAAAAGACCATAATTATCCACAGCTCTCAGTTTACAATTAGTTTTCTTTGACAGTTAAAGTCATAAATGCCAGCTTTAATCATGTGTTCAGGTTGATTTAGGCGCTGCCAACACTGCAAGAGATCTAATCCTCTTTCTTTCCTTCTCATAATGAAATAATAATGCAAATTCACCACATTGATGGGATGACCCATGTGAATTTATTATAGGCTTGGACAAGTCTCTTGAAAGGGATAAATTCTTTCTGGGTACAGACTTGAGGTAATTCAAACCAGACAAGAAAAAAAATGGAGCTGTCATCAGAGGCTAGGATATGGAATGGATTTAATTTGTATGAATAGGCTTTTTAATAAGTATAACAGGGCTAAGCTCCAGCTTTACTATGGGAATATTACTGCTGTCATTTTCCAAATCTGGATGCACTAACTTTATTTGTGGGACAAAGATGAGCTCCAAGCTTCAATTCTTGTTACACTGCAGCTTGCAGCAGACAAAAAGATGCACAGTGGGCAGGCCCAGTGACCAGATCTTCTAATTATTTGAGTTAAGATAAATGGAACAATTAGCTCCTTGTAAAACCATTTGTGGTACTCAGTGACACATACCAACCTTTCTTGTAAAGAAACTCTACCTTTTAGTTAATGTTCAGATTTTTATCAGGTAAGGCTTGTTGTCAGCATGATAGAATACTTAATTATTTTAACTTCCAAGGGCTTTTTTAGCTAGTGAAAATATATAACACTATGTAAAAGGGTAATTGTTCTCAGTAAATAAACAGATCAAGAGCATAGAGGTCGAAACTAAAAATTATACAATACAGACGTAAGTTTCAACCATGTATTACATCACCACAAGACACA
Source organism: Camarhynchus parvulus (assembly GCF_901933205.1). Classification (NCBI taxonomy): domain Eukaryota; kingdom Metazoa; phylum Chordata; class Aves; order Passeriformes; family Thraupidae; genus Camarhynchus; species Camarhynchus parvulus. Next base: position 2,649,499 of record NC_044601.1, on the reverse strand, counting down.
GCCCAATTAGTGAAATAAAAAGATTTCCAAGCCAAAAAGAAAGTCCTAATTTCACTAAGCAACTGTCAGAAGTTTCAAGCTGTCTCCATGGGGTTCACAGACATCATTACCACTACTCTGTTTTATGAAACTACTGTTCTGGCCACAGCAGGTTGCCCACGTTACTAACATTAGGTTTCCACTGAAAAGGCAAGGCAAGACCAATCGTACAGATTTAGAGAGACATGACAAAATGAACCCCTTCTTTTTACTTTCTAATTGTATGAATTATCCAAAGCATGTTTTCAGCTTTTTCAAACAGAACCAATTTTCTCTACAAAGATAATGAAAGCAATCTTTCTCATTTGTCTTGCATGCAACAAAACCTCAGCACAAAAAATAATGTTGCTCATAGTCTTGCCAAAACTTCTAGTTTTCTCTTTTAAGAGCTATAAAAATGGCCTTGTTGGATGACCAAAATTAAAACCAATGCCAAAAGATCTGTTGCCTTTCTATGCAAAATAATATAATAATTTACTTCACCTATAATTCTGAGTTTCATGTTCTGCTCAGCCTAGCATGCCTAAAAGTTTTTTCTTAGAAAAATCTGTTAGAACAAGAATGTATAGCATTTCTGCTGTGTGAGGCTTTTTAGATATTATTTGTGAGCAGCTGCAGCCTTTTTTCATTGTTAATTTAAAGTCTTCAGTGTTTTAACATTTCATATTAAATACTTAGTGCTGAAATTTTATTATTTAAATAAAGACGATTTAAAATCAAAGCAAGGGACAAAGAAGGGTACAAAGCAACAGGTATGTTTGTAATAAATAACTTTCCACTTAACTTTACTCCATTGAACACTTTGTTATGTGAACTGTTTCACAGAGCTGTAATACCTGTATACTTTCATTTTGGTCACAAAATAGTTTTGATGCATAAGAATTTGCAGGAGCAAGAGTTGGTATAACAATGGTAAAGTAATAAACTCTGTTAAAAGCTGATTGGAGCTATTTCAAGATCTGTATTTTCAATCTGCACTGCTGTACCTAAAGATATGTATGCATGCAGCCATGTTGATAAGATATATGTTTAAAACAGGTAAAAAAGGTTAGTGAACAGAGTTATTTAGGGAAATAATTTATGATTGTCTGAAAATTTCATATTTAATAATAATAGGAGTGGGTAATTCACAAGGGAGATACATGGGCTCTGTAAATTCCACTACTTAGTCATCACTTTGTACAGTATCTGGGACCATACATGGTTACTAAATTCAACTGGAATGAATACTAGGATCATATAGATGTTGTTGCAATTGATTAAACCATCTCTTGAAGCTGAAAGTGGAAAATATTATCTGACTGAATGGTCACATTGTAAATACCCTGCAGAATATAAAGAAAACTGTATTTACTCATACTTTATACTAACATATACAAGCGTGTCACTCACTATTTCGGGAGTGTTATAAGATTTTCTTCCTGGAGAAAGGCATACATCATGCTATGATGAATGAATCCATGCTCTTCAGCATCAACTGCACTGCATTTTGTGAAAAATAAGTTTTTAAAAGCTTTCTATAACAACATAATTCTACTCTAAAATTTCTTACACTTAGTCTTCTTTGATGTATAATTTTGCATCACACTGTTCATCTGATAGCCAACTTTTTTGAAGTTCCATCTGGTAAATTGTTTTTTTTAAAATCTCCCTTGTCCCTTCTAATTCCACTCTTTTGTATTGGAGCTTTTGCTAATGCCACTCAAACGCCCATCTACCTGAGAGGTCTCACCAATGCCATAGTCTGAGCCAGCAGTGTTTTCTGGCTCTACTGGAAGCAACTGCATTCTTTTATGGAATATGTGTTCCCCTCATCTTTTACCAGGTGGGTCAACGTTAATATCACTTGAGGCTGAGAGGTTGCAGTGCCTGTATAGGAGAGCTAGGGAAACAAAAACTCTGTAAATTTTAACAGGAGGTTGAGATCTAGATTGGCAGCTTTTCCCAACATCTGCCAGTTTTCTCAGATTTTTGAGTAGCAAAGCACATGACTGCATATGGGGACATTTTGAAACTTAAATTGGGATGGTAACAGCATCTGGGAAAAACAAAAGTTTCTAATCAAATTTTTTTCAGATCCAGATCCAGGCTAGGAAGAGATTTTGGATAGTCCTGGAATATCAGTGCATTTGTTATTCTAGCAGTAACTTTTACAACTACAATGCTTTCTAGAGAAAGTATTAAAAAGAAAACACTAAGTAGTCTTTATTATTTGTCTGGTTTTTACATATATTTACTTTTAGTAGCTTTATTTTCATTTTCTAAACATGACTTTGTCCTATTTGGATACCTTTATCTGGATATTTGTCTGCTTTTGCTTAGGTTTTCATTATATTTTCTAGATATCAGTATTTCATATTTTTTTCATTCATTTCTTTCAACAAAGGTTAAAATTATTTTCATTTTTATTTTTCCCTCCTAACTGACTTTTACAAATTATTTTTCCAAATGTATCTCTTTTTCACACCACCTGAAGTTTCTTTGTACTTTTCACCCAACTTCCCAACCCCTTTTGCAGTGTCTTTCCATAAATACAACCTTCTACTGAACTACCATAAGTACTATGACAAGACCAAACTCTTTTAAAAATAAAAAACTTCACAAATCAGCCAGTGAATATTGTCATTAATCAAAACGAAATATATATTTGTTTTCAGAATGGTATAATGAAACCGTTGTACAAGCAGGCAGTTTGTTGTTATTTTAAAAAATGTAGCTTTTCTTCAGCTATTCAAGGACAAGAAAAAACATAACTGGAAGAAAAATCCATTATTTTCTCTCAGTGTTCCCCCTTCTTTGTTTCTAGTATCACCCTCCTACTCAGTCTGTCAGTATACTCAATTTTAATTGTGAACAACAAATGGTGTCCTGAAACAAATTTTCTTTTAAAGCTAAGTTAGAAATCTTTAAAAAATAAGTGCTAACACACTTTAACTGCTTGTAAAAGTGATACTACCACAACATTTGTAATTTTCCCCAAGCAAATAAATGAGTGCAATATAAAAATGTGTTTCTATTAGGAGATATATCAATTAACTTTAATAATCAATGCACGTTTTTCCACTACGCAGAAGAAAAGTGGATAATATTTTCATATTGTGAGGACAGGCAGGTTTCTGATGTCCTTTGTCAGGAAGTAAGCTAGAACTTTTGAAATATTAAAATGGTGTGCTGACAGATGTCTTAATTATTGTGTGTTTTATACCTACATAGTATTTCAGATACCATGAGGGCCTCATGTGTTTTTTCTATCTCTGAAGAGAAACCCCTTCCAGAGTAAAGTGTATTGTTACAATATGAAGCTGGACTGTGTATGGGACTCATACCAAAATATGACAGGACGCATGAAAAATACTTGAGATTTAGTGGCATGAAAGGTGTCAAGTTAGATTCCACTCATTTTTTCTCTGTTTTTATAGTTTCACAGCAGCTTGAGTTCAACCTTCTGCACACCCATTTGCTAGAATTCATCAGAGGTTAATATATCTCCCATGACCATCCCCATGCAAGGAGGAATTGACCATCATGACAAAGGAAAAATGCACTGTGCAGAGAAAAGGTGGTACTGAAATACCTCCCCAAGCAGGGAAATATTTTCACTGCTTAGGCAAGTTTTCCCGCATATTGTTGGAATCTTCAGTGCATCAATATATTTGCATCAACATATGGCATATGGGTAAAATAGGAGGAAGACTGTACATAGATCACGTGGCATGTGGAGTAGCAGCGGGAGCAAGATCCATACATAACCTATTTGCTTATATTCTATCCTGCTTCGATTCCCTGATCTCACACAGTAGACTTCCTTTGTACTACTACAAAGCAGCTTGCCATGGCGACCAAAGGAGAGGCTTAATTTGTGCTTACAGAGACAACGCATGTAATGCTCTTAAAATTACACACTGAAAATGTGCAGTAGTCATTACAGGAATACTTATGTGAGGAAAAAATACCTTTTTTGCTGGTATAAAGAGACATTATCTACTTTGACTTCTGCGCAAATCACATTTACCCCTTAAAGGTAATCTGTCACTCCTCATGTGATGCTCTTTCTGAAAAAAATGGCTGTGTTCATTTCAATGCTAAATTATTTCTTTCTCCTCTACAAAGGAGTAAAATTTCTTGATTGTTTTGTAAGATGCTTTTTTCCTTTCTGGTAAAATGTCAGAGGTTAATCATGACTCCCTTAGTACAGAACATTTTTGTCAAAATGAAATACATAATCAAGAGTTAAAACAATTGAGCTGTTTTCCTAATATCTTGTTTCATGGACCTAGATTAACTCTACAAGACATCTTTCATTACAAATCAGATAATCAGCATTGCTGCATTGTTTCTCAGACGACAGTTATACAAAGTTGAATATCCATCAGATTTCTTTAGAATTGCTACCTTTTTGCACTAACATTTTACTGAATTTTGAAACAATTACACAATAAGAGTTTGAGCCAACCAAATCCCATACTGCTGAGTAATAAAGAAATGCTTAATTGCTAATAATCAACACACATATCAAGTATCTTTCTAAGTAGGAGTTTCATTTATAATTACAATGGCCTAATTCATATGAAGATGATGGAAAATAAAAATGCTGTCATGTGCAAATGTAGCCTTTCAAACGTAGACCAAATAAAATTTTAAAAACCCAGACAATGAAGAGATATCAAGGATAGCATTTTTGGTTATTACAGTCCAGGCACATGAACATGTCTAATAGCCAAAAAGTAAAAATTCCTGCTGTTTTCACACTGAATGGGATTTAGAGGAGGAGCACATATGCCCTCTGACAATCTTCTGTGTGGAAGGAATTCCCTATCTGACTGCAGTGCTTTAAAATAGTGGGTTTATCATTATCTTTGCCAGGAGTATCATGATTTCCCATTCAACTGCTTAGTTGATAGGTGTGAGATACTGTAATAATGTCTAATAAGGATGAACCACTCAAAAAAGACAGTGATACTCCTCTTCTACTTTTGCAAGGGCAGGACAGACTTAGAAAGTATTTAGCAGAAATTCTGCGAGTGGAAACACTACCATGGAGTCACTATAAATTACTTTTAAATTGCATTCTGTGCATCCTATTATGAATTATTAAATAGGCAAGGGAATGGAAGGGAATGGAAAATTTTTGATGAAGGGAAGGGTGGGAATGAAGAATGAATAACTGCAGAGAAATTTTGGTTTGCATCAGAGTATTACAGCATAATCTTTGTAGGTACTGGTATGGAAAGAAATGGTATTTTTGGCATAATTATAATTAGAGGTTATATCCTGAAGTTTCAAAAACACAAATCAAGGTGCAGATATGTGGAGTTATCTGTTAGGGTGCGTGCTGACTGATAGTTCTCTTAATATCACCATTATCTCCTGCCTGCCTTTTGTTGTTCAATTTAGGCACATTCTCAGTGTCAGTTTTGATCCATAGATCCTCCAGCGACTTGTTTCCTGAAGTCTCTAGGAATATAAAATTCCACAAAAAGGTTCCCTACAGCTGATTGCTTCTATGCCCAGAGTCTTGGAATCAACTGACTGTTGAATAACCTGGTGTGTAGCCCATGACCAAACATACTACATTATGTGTACTAAGTATTTCTCCACCAGCATCTTCATCAACTGCAGAACTTTCACAGACAATATTCAGGAAACTGGAGTGAAAATTCAAAACACAGTGGAGGTCAAATCTTTGGTAACTACTCTGTGTTATAGAGTTGGGTGATTGCTATACCATTCACACAGAAAAAGCAAGACCCTCTCTTGGCAGAAGGTATTTTTTAACCCTAATTATTTAAATACTTTGTATCAAGTGTAATATTTATGTGTTCAGGAAGGCAAACCTAATTCACCTCCTTTTCCTGCCTAAAGGAAAGAAAACCATATTCAGTTTGAGGGAGACCTTGAAAAATTATCAAGGAAAAAAGAATTAAGTGAGCGTTTATTTGGTGTAGGGGCAAAAGTCTGATACAAGACTCCTTTTGCCCCACTAGTGAAGGAACCTGTACAGATGCAATATTGTTCTTTAAGTATGATCAGTGTTGTTTGACATGAATAGGAGCTTTGCCAAATTCAAAGCCAAATTTTCAATCTTCTGCACTTGTTTTTAAGAGTGATTTTTTTCTAAATTTATTACTTGTGTGTATTTTGAAAGTAGTGAGAAGGTAACATAAATTTCAGGGTCTTTCTGCTCATAGTGAGAGTATCCTCATTCTTTTACTTTTACCCTTTCTCAGAAAAGAGGTTTTACCTTTCCCCTAGTTCTCCAGTATCACTCCATGGAGCTCCATATTCATTTCTGATATCAGATGTGATAGACACCATGGCAGAAGAAAGATGTGCTTTGTTGGTCTTTCAGTAACTCTTTGAACACCATAATCTATTTTTACATGTTGTGCTGTGACAATAGAAAAGTCATAGCTTAAACAAGTTGCATTCCATATTTTGTTTTATAAGTGAAAACAAATATGCTTTTAAAACCTAACATTCCTTCACTTCATCAGGAAAAAAATCTGCTTCCTAGTTAAATGACCTTATGAATGTTACTCTTTGCAGTCACATTTCTTTACAGTTACAGGATTTCTGCCGTGTATAGCATTAAAGTTATCAGATGGTTCTGTCTAGTAAGGAAGGTTTACAGTGAAATGCAAAACATTTCCTCTTAAGAAAAGACAATCTAATAAATTTACAAAAGAATGTTCCATTAAATGAAAAATAAATAAATAGTTAACAAAGGATATAAACATCCATATTTATAGTAAAATTAGCTTTTCCCTATTAAATGTAAGGGCAAAAACCCTTTTGGCTAAGCAGACCGGTCAATAGTAAGAGAGCCAAAGCATAACCTTTAGACTGTTCGGTGTCTTTGAGGGATAACCTTTTAAAACAACGATGCGCATTATAAAATATTTTCAAATATGATGAGTTTTGAGGGAATAGAAAGAGTAACCTATGAGAATATGTCAATAAAATACTATTCATCATCATTGAAACCCCACCTGCAGTGCTGCATCCACCTCTGGGATCCCAGCACAGGAAAGATTGCTCCTGTTGGAGCAAGTCCAGAGGTCAACGAGATGATCAGAGGGATGGAGCACCTCTTCTGTGGGGAAAGGCTGACAGAGTTGGGATTGTTCAGCCTGGAGAAGAGGAGGTTTTGGGGAGCTCTTAGGGATCTCCAAGCAAGCTGGAGAGGGACTTCTTACAAGAGCATGTGGTGACAGGACAAGGAGGAATGGCTTCAAACTGACAGAAAGTAGGATTAGATTAGATATTAGGAAGACACGTTTTACTGTGGGGCACTGGAACAGGCTGCCCAGAGAAACTCTGGCTTCCCTATCCCCAGAAATCTTCAAGCTTGGGCTGTGTGGGGCTCTGAGCAACCTGGTATAGTGGAAGGTGTCCCTGGCCATGGCAAGAGGATTGAGGTTCAGTGATTACAAAGGTCCCATTTCAACCCAAACAATTGTATGATTCTATCACCTCTTGGCTTGGTAATTTATCTTATGGTTATTAGAAACTCTGACTGTTGAAACTTTAAAAAAAATATACCCAGCTATAAATAATTTACAGGACTCTAGTCTCTCTAAGAACAGTGTATAAAAGATGGGAGGGACACTGGCTTTGTTCAATAGAGTAAATAAATTTCTCAAAATAAACACAATTATCTATTATCTAGTTATTATTATTATCATAGTAGATGCAATGTCATTCATTCGCTGGTTTGTACTTCCAATCTTCCCACTTCTAAAATCAAAGAACCTCACAAAAGAAGACAAATGCACACTGTGTTTAATAGTCTTTTTGTCATGTATAAAACATGTATGTATAACAAACATGTTGTTCCAATTAATTTGACAGTGGCAAAAATATGCAATGAGTTTTTCCCATTCAAGTTTTTTCCAAAAGCATGGGTTTTTTTCTTATGAGCCATTGATTTCACCACATCTGGAGGAAGTTAAATTCTGTTTTCCTGACAGAGCACCACTTTTGTGTCTAACAAAATGTGTATTACAGAAAATAAATTTTCTCAGAAGGATCAATAATAATTAACTTGCACTGAAAATGAAGGGCACTCAGCTTAATAAACTGTACACAAAAGTCCTTCCTTGCAAGGAAGGATTCTTGTAAATACTTTCCTAATTTCCATTGGTTTATCTTGCTCTTTGTGCTGATCAAAATTATAAGTCACTGCTCTTAGAAAACTCCCCTATATAGCTTATAATATCTTCTGAATACTGACTGATATTTTTTACTCATTTTTTTATACTTGTTTTTATACAGTGAGTCACAGTGAGCCCAAATCCTGACTGAGGTACTGTCAAATCCCTCATCATGAGATCAATTGGTAGGAATAGCAAAGACATAATCAATTTTTGCCAATCCTAAATAATTTATTTAAAAAGAAATTAAGCAATCCAATAAATAATTATTTTTTATTTTGTTTCTTAATGAATACTCTTAGGCTAGGGTGTCTGATTCAAACAGGAGGAATATTCTCTAATGTTTTGAAGGACTTGTTTATATTCTTAAGCTCATCAAAGTTCTTCTAATGACCATTCCAGAGCTGATCTACTAATATTTCTGCCATTTTTGCTTTATATATAAGCATGCCAAAATTTCAGTTGTCTCAGGAAAATTGCTAGGGAACAAACTTTTTTCACAGTAGGGACCCTTGACAGCGAAGTATAAATAAACATGACAAATTCACAAAGCTAGAAAGTATCAAATTAACAAACACAATACTGCATTTTGCACTAGGCACATATATCTAGAGTTAAAAATTTCTCCTCTACCTAAAATTAGAATTTTTTTCCACACACACATATGTTTTACAGGTTGTAGGACTGCTCTACATCAAGCTTTCTCTGAATAGTCTTGCAGGCATCACTCTTGCTACAGCAGAATCCCAACCTTAACATAATTTTTCACAGTATAAAGCATGATATTTGTCCCTTTGGTCTAAGGGTGTATCAGCAATACAAATAACTTAGATATAATGCCATATTTATTTTCTTTAGAGTGCAGGAAAAAAAAAGTGATTTGTTTTCTGGGTTTTCATAAAAAATTGTCTTTTCTAAAAGCAAGTTCCAGCAAGCACAGATTTTTACACAGTGTCCCTGAAAAAGCAGACAGAGAGCATCTACAAAAATACTGCAACAGAAGATTCTGTGCACAGCTGGTAGCAATCAAATGCCTAATATTACCCTATCACCAGAGGGACCACTCATCAGGGCTGCCCAATGACAAATGGCAGGGAGAAGAAACAGTTTTATTTTTTTCTTAGGAATATAGAAAATATAGAAAATACATTGGACAGAATATATAAACAATAAAGAAAGTACTTTTAATTATTTTAAAACCTCTTAAATTGTAAGTTCAGTATTTCAATCCCTGGTTCAGTATAATGCTTTTCTAGGTAGCAGGCACTTTGTCAATAAATAGTGGTAAGACAGTTAAAATATTAACCATTACCAGGAGTAAAATGAGAACAGTCTGGGTTCATAGCTCTGAAAATTGTTAAAGTGAGCATTTACATGCATATCTCTGAATTAACAGAGCACAAAAATAAATGACAAATTACATTTAAAGGTATGATGCAAGAGTATTGGTTAGATAATCATGCCTTTTGCAAGTACAAATGGATAGGAGAATGAGGCTTATTTTCTACAGTAATCAGTAGGCTCAAAACTTCCTAAGATGCAATAGCTCTAGAAATCAGAGGTCCAGAAAACCTGGTAGAGCAAAGTACAGAGAACTGAGTTTCTTCAAGCAAGAGTCTTACAAGTAAATTCACAGTTTTATCTAGGCACTGAAGACAAACATGGAGATTCTTTCAGCAATGGTCAGGTGGCATCTAAATCCACAGATGCATGCAGTCCTGCTGCGTGTGAGCTTTCGTATAATTTCATTTTCCAAAGGTAATAATTAACAATCTTCTCTTAAATCCTAATGCTCTGCAGTCTTGTCTCCCTGGGGGATGTTTGAATCATGTACCACTTGAATTTCGGGGCTCTGATTAACAAAGAGTGGTGCAGCTGGTCTGCTTAACTGCACAGCCACTCCTGTATGTGATTTACAAACCTAAATATTCTGAGGTGGTTGCATTATACAGCCTGGGCTTTAAAAGGCATCCTTTAGACTTGGACAAAGAGATAGAACTGGCTTTCTCACCTCCCAGACAAACAGTCATATTCTGTTTCCAATCAAAGCCGATGATATTTTGTCACTTAGAGCAAATCTAGTTGCACACCTAGGTAACACAGGTGATACATCTTTTTTTGTTACTGTACTTTACTGGAGATTCTGAAAGGACATGAAGTTCCAAGTCAGCAGTAATTTCTATTGCTCAGCAGAGGTCTGACCTTGTACATGTCAGCAGCAGAATTTTTTTTTTTTCTGGCATTGAAACATAAGCGTTCAGCTTAAATGAAACTTGGGGGATATCTTTGCTAGTTCTTCAACAGGGGCTGAATGCCTCCCTTTCAGCTCATCCGGAGATTTGACTCTTTGAATCTCATCTGTCTGCCTATATAAAGTGTATAATAGTTCTTCTCTACACAAAAAACTTTCTCTGAAAATAAAAAAAAATGAATTATCAAGATCTTAGGAATTAAAGTTTCATGTTATCCACCTGCAGAAGCCAGATATTTTGCTTCATTTGACCTGCATTTTTGATCTAAGAAAAACCCAGCAGAGGCTAATTTCCCATCTTTCAATTAATATCTACTTTATTTTGAATAAACAAGAAACCATACTTGGGCTTTATAAAATTCTAAGTGCTCAAAGAGAAAAGTTTCATAGACATTAGGATTTATAATTTTACCTATTTGCAGGTATTGACTGGACTGGACTTTGACATCACAGGGACATGACCTGGTATTTAAAATATCAAAAAGCAGCATGGAAAAACTAAGAACAGACAATAGGTGTAAAAAATGAATGCTGCTGCAGCATTTTAACAATTATCCTAAGCAAGGAATAAAACATAAACTAAGGAAATTTCCTCAAAAATAAAAGGCCAGTATCCCCAGACAGCAAAGTATGAAATGATAACATTGTGCCCAACTGTCCTAGTTAATTAAGTTCAGGAGGGCCAGCAATAATGTTTTTGGGAATCCAGAACATCTTTAAAAATATGCACTTCTCTTTCCCTACATTGACACATAAAAGGATAAAAAACATAGGCAATTTAATCTAAACTTTATGTCATAAAATAAACCCTCAGTGTTGTCAAATTCTTAACAACAAAAATTTAGGGATAAAATAAGCTCATAACTTAATGCAAAGGATTATGCATAACACTTCTCCTAGCAGTGACCATACCTGCACAGTAATTCTCTAGGGAGGTGAGTGACTTGCAAGAGCATCAGTACCCATTATATTCTGCTGTCACTGACATATGTTGGAGTTAGCAGGATCTGAAATTGAAATCTGTTACCATGTAGTTTTGTGTATTTAACCTCAAACCTGATCTAAAATCTGATTACAGATAACAGAACAACTGAATTTTTTAAATCAGTCTGGGGACTAGACTAATTCAATATTGTCATTCACTAAAAAAAAATGAAAAAAAAATAAAAACTCTACCATGTCTGAAGTGTTTTCAGCAGCAGGAAAGGCAACAACTTCTTTCACAATATCCCAGAGACCTAAGAAGAAAGCTAGAGGAACACTACATCACAAAATAAGAATAATATAAAATTTAAAATCTGCAATATCTAGTTATTTTGTAGAAAGAAGAAAAAGTAATATATTCTTGCATTATGTTAGAATTTGTGAACATTATGTCTACGAATTAAACCTATTTATGTTCATAAGCATAATATTTTCTGTCAAGGATAGTCTGTTGAATCACACAGTTGGCCAAGTTTCTAGAATCCTTTAAAACAAGTTTTAATCATGAAGTAATTACTAAAACAAGTCAAATCTGTCAATTTCTGTAGTTTCCAGCCTAAAAACAACATGAGAGAATAATTGTATCAGTCAAAAATATTTCAGTGATCTTCAAAAGTATAATTGAAAATGGATATCATAGACCTATCTGAACCACTGCTGTTTGTTTTTTTCTCAAACCCTAGATTTCAGAAAATATTTCTCTCTATTGACCTGCTTACAGTCACTGGAAAGACTTGTCCCCAGTCAGTGTTACTCAGAAAAGCTGTTGTGCTGAATTCTTCTAGTGCAAAGCCCACCTTTAGACAGCAAAGAAACTCACTACAATTATCAAAGTGAAAAAAATGTGCCAAAGTCAGGGTGAGACTCGTCACTGTATAAATGTGTCTGAGATATAAGAAAGCAAAAATATCAGCTGTGGAATACCTCTTTCTCTCTAGTCAATATTTGGTAACTCCAATTCCAAATCAAGGCTATAATTACCTGACTAGCCACACTGAAAAAAAAACCCTGAAATACCTGAAGATATTTCCAGTGAAAAATGCTGCAGCTGTATTTTCATTTAACATGTCAAATCTTCCACAGAAAAAAACGCACAGGCAAAAATTGTATAGATTGTAAAATATTTATAGATCAGATATTAAAATGATTAATACATGATCAAAAACAGCAAAGTGCTTTGTAGAATTATACCCCTAAGATTCAGTTTAGCATAGTGCCACCATATACCCTCCGCTTGGGAATATGTATGTGTTCAATTTGAATAACATCTTCCATTTTCCTTTCAAGAGTTTTCACTCTGAATAGTGAATATCAGTAATACACATTCTTTACAAATATGGTATGTGCAAACAATAAGACTGGTGAATATAAAAGATTCTTCTTGTTCTCACATAAAAGCTCCTTAGAGAGGGGGTGGGTCTAATGGCAAAGTATTTTGAGAATTTGCTCAACAGAAAGGCAGATAAGATCAGATTACTTCTCTCAATGCACAAAGCTTAATTGAAAGTCCAGCTTGTCAGCAAATGTTTAACTACAATTAAATTCATGCCTGCCTACAATACACTAATTGGATATTTCATCATAATGTAAGTATGGGAAATTCCACATGGTAATCCTATAGCAGGCTTACGCCAAGCGCTGGTCTGCATATAATTAATAATCTCTGGATATTTATTGTCAAGCTTTTAGGAAGACTCTCCTGTAGCTGAGGCAAAAAGAACTTGAACATGGAAGCAGCTCAGAAAATATGACACTGGTAAACAAATACTTTTTAGACCTGTAAAAAAAGAGGAGGAAGAAGCTATTACCACAAAGCAGAACGCTACATTAAAATTTAATGCAAATTATATTGAAGCAAAGCTAAGTTTTATGTGGTGTTGTTCAAAGGAAGCTGGTAAAATGACAACTTATAGAGCACTTCCTCTTTCTTGCTTGCCACAGTATATAGCAGTAAAAGAAAGGAAAGGGCTTTCTGCATTATTATTTTTGCAGAATATTTATATATTTATAACTTGAGTATTGTTTTTCAGAGAAGAAGAAGTAATTTCCTTGTTATAAGACCATGCCCATTTTTTCCGTTATATCCCTGTTTCCTTCTTCAGGTGCACACATCAATGTTCCAAATCCTGTTCTATTACACGCCAATATTTGTAAGTCTTCTTCAAGCCTAATTTACATTGAATAAATATGATTTTTTTATTTAGACCCTCAGTCAAAACTGTTCCATAAGGTGAGCAATAATACCTAACTGATTCCACTTGGTAATAAAACTGTTGTTTGGCTCTCTATAGGGACAGGATAGGAGCAAGTACCTACTCTGAAACGTCCTGTGGAACACTAAATCTGCACCCTAATGAGGAACTGTCTTGGAAAGTCTCAAAGCTGTGTTTAGCATGATGACCCATTTGCTATACCCATTGCCATCACAACAAAGACAGAAATTACAGACACAAGGCCATCTAGATATGTTGAGGTTTTTCCTTGGCTGTCAGGTGTCCACAATCTGTTCTATCACTCCCCATCTTTGTCTGGGAAGAGCAAAGAAAATGTGATGAAGGGCTCACAGTCCAATAAAAGAAGGCATTGCTCGCCAGTTACAGTCACAGGCAAAACAGACTCCACTTGGAAGTTAATTTTTTGCCAATCAAAAGCCATAGCATGATGATGAGAAATAAACAACAAATCTTAAAATTACTTCTTGTCCCACCTCTCCTCTTCTTCCTGGGATCAACCTCACTCTCAGTTCTTCTACCCCTTTCTTCCAAGAGGCATGAGAGAATGAGGAATGGGAGTTGCCATCAGTTCATTATACATTCTTTTGTCCTCCCACACTTCCCCTGCTGCAGTGTGGAATCCTTTGACAGGAGGTCTCAGGGGCACAGCTGCCTCGCCATTGTCTGCACCACAGGCTGCAGAGGAATCTCAGGTCCAGGGCCCAGAGCACCTCTTGCCTCTCCTTCTCCGCTGACCTTGGGGTCTGCAGGGCTGCTGCTTTCAGTCCTTTCCTGATGCACGCAGTGCAGTAGCTTTTGCCCCTCATTAAATCAGCTGTCCCAAAGGTGCTACCAGCACAGATGGACTAGTCCTTTGCCAGTGATGGGTCTGTCTTGGGGCTGGCTGGCGTTAGCACTATCAGCTTTGGGCACCACCTCACTGCAATCACCCTTTTACCACGCTTGGATTTTTTTATTCTGAATATATCAAGGTATTCTGCCTCTTTAGTATTAAACACTACTACTCCCTTGCTACCCGAATTTTCATCCCTTTAATACAGCCTCCAAAGATTCTTCAGTGAATGTGTGTATTCGAGGTACAATCCTGCTGGCAATGAACCGGGATAAAAATATTGTCAATACTTTAACATGGAAAGAAATCAATCTAGTGATTGTAAATGGTCTGTGGTCTCACAGGGATAGTCTCATTGGTTAAAAATTTCAAACTATACATATGAAATATCCTTTCTCCTTCTAGAGAACTTTATGACGAATTAATGTATAGGATGCTTAGAAAACTGCAGTTTTCCAGGCTGTCAACTACATGAACAATTAAAATGAAAGAAAGTTATTTAGTATAATAAGTGCTAAACAGTTAGCATATATACTTCTTAGAAGTCATATGAATAATATATCTAAGCTATTTAATCAAACTTTAGATGATTGGTTGTCTTTTTTTTTTTTTTCTAGAAAGGAATGCTTATCTAAATCTCTGGAAATTATCACAGTTCCCACAGTTCACCTAGTTATCTAAAACTTCCAAATATTTTTCTTCTACAGTGTTGTTTACATGAGTTTTCTTTCTTGTCTGTTGTTTGGCTGTCACACAATGCTCATTCACAGCCTATTGTTCATATTCCAAACTAAAGTTTTACAGTCTGAGGTGCTAATTAGATTTTCAGATCCAGGAGCCAAGCATTGAACTTCCTACAGTAAGGTTGATATTAAAACAACAGAAAGGGAAATAAAAAGAAAACATCTGAGGCATCTTTCTGAGATGAAAATAGAATAATTAACCTAATTTTGTTCCAGCAAGTACAACATAAGACTCAATTTACTAATTGTACTATGAAATAACCACAAAATTTTCTAACTCAGCAGATTGGTTTCTTCAATAATGTCAACCTTATAAAAAAATCCTCTCTGCAGCTTAGTCCTTCTTTGCATATATTTTGATTTATATTCTGAAAATTTTCTAGGCAAATAATGGAAATTATGTATCTTTTCTTTTGGGGCACTATTGAATCTTGATGGAACCTTAATGTGAAGGTGAGAAAAAAACCTATTTTCAACAGGGTGATTAATTAACCTTCAAGTGCAGTTGTCCTCACTTAAATTTACTTAGTCTCTACAAAATTTTTGGACATGTCTATCTGTGCAAGGATTTCTAGTTTAATTAGTTAATTATTTATAAAACATTAGAGCATACCATTAGACTGATTCTGACGGCAGTCAGCAACATTACCAGTGACCATGATCAAAGACAACATGTTCACTGGTTGAACAAGGAGTATTTCTTTGCCTCCTTCTTCTCTGCCTTCATGTGGAAGAAAGCAAGGCCAGAGGGACAGGGTTTGTGTTTGTGTAAAAACAGGTATTTACTAATATTTGAGGCAGCGTGAGTTCCCAAGACACCTGCACAGGATGGACAGATGACAGTGGCTCATTTGAAGCAGGATTGGAGCTCACTGGAATGTCCCACTGCGCCAAAGGGGATCGCCAGCATATGCTTGGGTGACTGGCCTCCTCCTCCCTGGTTTCAGAGTCACACTCTTTTTTCTGTGCAATTGTCTTGGCACAACTCTGATTTTGCATGCTTCTGTACATATTCAGGCCTAAATCCTCATTCTGGTTTTTGACTTCAGTCTTACTGGCGCTATTTCACAGTTCCCGTTTCAACTTCCACTCCTACTTAACTACTGTCCCTGACTTACATTATCACAGGTGTTTTCCCAGTTATGCTGTACAAACAAGTCATAACTCTAAGACCATGGGCTAGAGTAAATTCAGATCAATGAAAGCTGAATTTAAGATTTTTTTCAGTATGTAAGTCACACCTGTGTCTGCCAGAATTATCCATGATGACAAATTTAAAAGCATCTATTTTATTGTTAATTAGAAGAATAACTGTCTAATAGTGATTAGAAATAATTTTCTTGTGATTCATTAATGAAAGTAGATCATTAAATAAATTACCACCTTTTGTTATTTTTGAGACAAGAACTCCACTTTAATCATGCACACCATAAGCAGTCACAGTCACTGAGTAGCTTATCCTTCATCCCAGTACAGACAAAAGATATTGATTTAGTTCAATCATTAAAGGACAAAGCCAACATTTTTTCAGATATCCTATATAATAACATCATATAAATACTGAAAAAAGGAAGCATAATTCTTGTTTCTTTTTTCAGACATGATTTGCATTTTATTGTCCAGGTTTAGATTTGAAATAAGCCTATGGAAAACATTCTTGTTATTCACTAAGACAGAAAAAAAAATAGACAAAATTTTGGTGCAGCATCTGATTTAATTCAAAATCAGGAATTTAATTTAGCCAAGATGTCTGCTGGAGACCTTGAGGACAAACTCTCTAAAATTTATGCCCCTCGCTCCTTCTTACTTCTTTTCTTTCACAGCCGTCTAAGCAAATCTGTCCAGAATCAGAGAGCTGCAGTCATCAAACAAGCCTTGTCCATTTTCTTTCTCAGCTTAGAGGTCTGAGTACAAAGTATCTGTTATGGAAATGAGCCTCAGTCTTCCACACTTAATAATAAAACCTCCTGATTAAACTCTTAAATTCATTAAAATCAGAGTGACGTTAGAAGGGAAAACAAGCTTTTTTTTTTTTTTTTTTTTCTTTTTTTTTTAATTCAAATAGTTGTAATTCAGGTGTAATGATTTAACAATGAAGCATCTACCAAAATATCTCCTCCTGGGTAACCTAGGACTCAAATTTTCCAAAATTTAAGTACATTATAATGTCACTTCACAGTTTATCTCATGAGAGAAAACAGAAAACATGTGCCACTAAGGCAGGCAATGGTTTCAGGTGGATTTTTTTCTATGAACAATGTCTTCATTGTGTAGACAGAAATCTAGCAATAAAAATTAGAAGCAGGAGGCAAAGACAAAACATGAGGAAAGCCATTTAACTGTTTAAACTGGAGGTTAGTTTCTTTGTCAATCATATCCAACTTAAGTATGGTTTTCATTATCTAGGCAATAAAAGATTTAGAATAAGGGGCTGGTTGTCCCGAATTGGAATAATTTGAATCCATGATATTCAGGGTTGTGACTATTTTATGATAACCACATATCCTAGAATAACCTTTTTTGCCATTGCAATGAAATAAGGAATCTTTATAGATTAGCCAAGTATGTACTTTCCTTGTTCGTAAAATTTAAACTGGCAGTTCAGAATGTTTAACAGCAGTTCACGCTGAGACTTGAGGTTCATGTGGAATAAACTGCCCACACACTCTGGAAATGAAGCAACCAGTACAAACTATGCTTTGATATAAGTAGGTTTTTTAGTCTGCTGTAACAAACCCCACAGTGGAATTTGTATGCAGATCTGCAAAGTCAAAATTACAGTAGTTCACTATGCTTTTTGATGTATATGCATGCATGCATGCAGGGGTATATTTGCCTGACAGGTCAGCAGACCTGTAGGAATGATGGACTGATTCCTCCCTTGCTGTTAAGATTTCTAAGTACTTCAAATCCAAAGAAATAATAGTAGCATAAAATTACGCTGGAAGAATTAAATATTGTTCTATAAACCTCTTAAGTTCCCCAATCATATGAATGAAAACTGAATCCCAGCCCTGAAATTTAAAATAACTTGTCTGTTCTAGGACCAAACATTTTCTAAAGCTGGCATCTTGCTAAACCAATGTAATTAAAAGGCTCAACTTTTGAGCTCTAAAAAATCTTACTGTCTGTAATTGTGGTAGGGCACAGTTTAACAGCCCTAAATTATTAGTTATGAAAAATCCTTTCTAATGGTATGAAAAAGTCATCATTTTTAGGGGATACATAAATATAATTATAAGGCGATCGAGTAGCAAGGAATATGAGATCCAAGAGTTAGAGATGTTGAGAAAACATAAATAATTCAAGGTTTAAAATCTTGAATTACTATTTTTCTATGAGAAAGAGGTTTCACTAGATTTCTTAGCAACTTATCCCTTAATCTCCACAATTTTCTGAGAGACTGTGGTTTACCCACACAAGTATGCTTCCAAGAGTCAATGCAGAAAAAATAGAAGTGTGATTATTTCTTTTCTTTTGGGTCCTAATGTCAGACTTGCCTATTTGACTAATTTGGCTAATTGTCCAAAGCAGTGAAAAGATTTGCTGCATTCACCATTGCAAATTTTTATTTAAGGCCTGGCATACTTGAAATGTAAAAGTAGCATAAAAAATGTTCAACTTTCCTGTAAGCAAAGCAGAATTTTGAACTAGGACAACTGATATCTGAATACGAACATTATTAAATTGCCTTGATCAGGTAATTCTCAAGGCTCTTAACAGACACTTCCAGGGAGACTGAGAAGATTAGAAATGTTAAAAAAACCAGCATTACTTAGGGTTAAGTCTCCTCATCAAAAGCTTCTTGTTTGAGTAAGATTTAATTGTCTTACATTTGGTTTCTGAAGTTGAATGTTATTTTTCATTTGTATATATGCATTAGTTCAACTGGTTTGGAAACTCAGCCAAGGGATGCAAAAACCAAACATAATGAAAAATTTATGAGGGCTTTTCATAATTTATGATTTTTCATAACTTTGGAAAACTGATATGTAAACAGCAAAAGAGAGGAAGTTTCAGAAATGTGTTTAATATCAATCATCAGGCTAGTAGGACAAATTTTTCTACCCATATTACTGCTACAAAGCCATTGGTGCTTAAGAGTTAGCAATTGAATTTCACATTCCTTCTATAATACTTCAAGTTGCTGTCAAGGCCATGAAAGAACCATAAGTAAATACACTTAATTAATATTTTGGGCAATAAGATGTAAGTATGCACAGAAATCCTTTTCTTGATAATCAGTGGGGAGATAATAGATCATTGAAATATTTAGCGTTTTGAAAAGTTCTTTTTATATTTGATATAACAGAACCTGTTTTAAAATCAAAGCTCATTTGAGCTATCTGTCAAACCTTTTTGTCCCACTAATTGGCTACACGGACATATCATCAATCCAGTATTTCATTAGTGTTGCTGTATAGGCTATACCAGCTGATTTAGGCATCCTCACGTTCTTGTGTATGCCCCATACTTCTGTCATCTGGGATGATAGATGTTCTTGCAAACAATGTAAATAGTGGTTAGAGCTCAAGGAACCTCCCATTTTCTGCAAAAGAGTGCAGACCTCTGGGAAATGCTGAGAATGCACATGCAGTTCCATGGAAATTAGCTTGCAAATAAATTAAATTGAAAAAAAGACTTTCTAGTCTGTTTCCGAGAGAGAGAGAGAGTACCTGGAAATTTAAGAGTTCAAAAAGTAATATGTTAATGTTCACTAGACGAGCAATGGGGAAAGAATTCGAAGGAAGTTTAACAGGAAGGAATTTGAGCAAACTCACAGCAGTAGTGCCCAAAGCCACAGTAATCATGGAGAAAGTCTACCAAGTCTAGTTAAGTATTATGTGTGAACAGCATTACCACAACCAAAGAAATTTGTGTTGAAATACATGCCCAGGCTTTCTCTTTATTTCAGCAAATATTGCATAGTTATGAATGAAAACTTTCTGCAGAAGTACAGTGAAGGATGATATTTTACATTTTTTCCATGTAATAACAGAGGTACCATGTGACATAGTCATTAACAAAAAGGTGCCACAGATATCTTGTATTTAATCACAAGATAAAACTTGAATAATCCAGTTGTTGTTATATGATTGTTGTTGGCAAATATAAACTGTTGCTGGTAAGCCATATAATCATTATTGTAAATATTAAAGCAAATGCTCTGGAGGGAACACATAAAATACATTATTGTGAATTTGTTTTCTCTCCCGTATCAGCTCATGATTTCTTACAGAAATAAAAATTTTTAAACTTTTCAGCCATATGGTAGTCGCTATCATTGCTGTTTTTCAAGATTTTTCTTTATGTGCTTTCTTTACCTTCTTTATTTACTCTTTTTGCTTTTTATTCAGTAACTAAGAATTAAAGAAGTCTATGAAAAGCTCATCATGGCAGATAGTGCTTAAGGGGATATTGTTTTGTCTGTTTAAGAAATCAGATTGTCCATTTGAAGGTAAAATGATCTGAGAGTCATGAAAATTTAAGCAGATAGCAAATGGACTGTAGAAACTGAAAGTATTAATTACTATGAAGACAAACTGATTTATAACTGTGAACCACTTCACATTAGATATACTAAAGCAATAACTGTAACTTCTTTAATATTAGTGATATTCTCATCCAAAGTGATTTTTAGTCAATTGACTTTTGTTGAGCCAAATATTTTGGGCTACATTTTTATTTTATATTGTATAGAAAAAAAAAAACACACATGCCATTAAATATGTCATATAGCTTGAAGAAGACTCCTGTTTATGAAGGTTCAAGTATGCTAATTATCATACGTGTTTAAATATAGGTTTTTGTCTTTTATTTTTTGAAAAATTCTCTAATTTTTAATTCTCTAATCATTAAAAATATTTTTAAGAAAGCAATGCTTATGTAAAAGGAAAGCGTTCTTGATAGATTCTCTTAGGAGTCACTGTATCCTCCGCAACAAAATGTACTGTGAGCCTGCTCCAGTTTATAAGAAAATAATTCAGTAGCATTTTGCAATGGTTTGGACTGTGTCTAACATCTTTTTTCAATGAGTTTTCAGTAATAAAGTAAGCTGTAATGTGTTGGCTTGTGGCAATATTTCACTAAGTGTATGTTGTGGCAAGTGAACTTATAGCAAAGTATTGAAACAGGAAAAGGGTGAATTTTACAGGGTTTGCTTTATTAGCAACAATTTTCATCTAGGTTCACTGGCCACATGGGGATCCATCTGCTGAAATTAGTCTTTGAAGGGTAAAGCTACAGCCCAGCCTGTCTAGCTGTATTAAGGTAACAGACTACAAAAAGGGCTGGAGCAAGAAATTTCCACTTCAGGGCTGGTGAACAGTAAAAGAATGTGTCTGCTGTTGGCAGTATCAATCCTTCATCTCTTGACATGTCATATAAAGTCTGTACAGCAAAATGAATGTGTCAGTGTAGCACAGCGCTGCTGGTTTAGCACAGTGCAGTGCTGTGGTGAGATTCTGTGAGCACTGGCATTCAGGAAACTAATTCCTCCAGGATACCTGGCTCCATATTCAACTTGCAGGTGCATAGTGACACCTTGCTGATTCTTCTTCAATTTAGTTGGTGCTCCTGCTAGCTAGAGGAAGCTGGCACAACAGTCCTGCTTGCACCTTTCTATTGCTAGCCAGGAAGTTCCTTTGAAAATTTGTCCCAGGACCCTAAGGGGGCTTGGATTTGCCTGAGGATTTACTTAATCCTACTTGCAGTTTTCTCTGAGGCCTCAGAAGTAGTAATGCCTTAATTTTTTGCCTTAGAAAGTAAATTATGTATAACTTAAAATGCATTAGCGTTTTAAATGCCAATGAATTCTGAATCTTGTTATTTGCACAGTGTTCTTGTTTTCTTCTACAATAGAGAGAAGGGTCTCACTCCTTCAATGTCATCAATACAAGTAACATAGTCCCTGAAAATGTTACAAGTCTTTGTTTAGTGTCACTACAGTTATTATGGACTTCAAAATGACCTTAATTCTACAGGAAGTACGGGTGAGATTGCTTGCAGATCTCCTAGTGTGTCAGCAGTATTCTCTGTAGAGCTTCAGTACAACATAAAGGAAAGAGAAATATTGCTAAAACAAGCAAAACCAAGAGTTAAAACAAAAAAGGTAACTGAGAAAAGACAAGATAAAAAAGAACCTATGTTCAGAAAATAAATGCACTGTATTTTAAGATCTGCACATCCTAGCAGAGATGGAAAATTCAGACAGGATCTGTGAAGCAAAATCACCATCAGTGAAGCTGTGCTGAATTCTTTCCAGGTTTTACAACTGCACTCTGTAAAGAACCCTAAAGCAAGAAGAATTAAATATATATATAGATGGAAGAACTCATCCACCCCCACATGAATTCATCCTTAATAATCCACTGAAACTCATAAAACATAAACCACATCAATCCCCCTCAGCACATAACTAGTTATTAAATGGAAACCCCAATATACCATAAAGCTCAAAAGAAAATGGGAAAATGACACTAGCAATGTACTGTGAATGTGAATGTTATAACATATGGAGGACAAGTTTATAAAACAGCAAGACATGCAGATCTAAAATTAACACACTTCAAACTCCTGTGGAGATCATACTGGACTTCAGAAAAGGGATACTAATTATGTTTAAGAGATTCTTATGAATCTTGGGTACATAAATAATAAGCAGTGTGTTCCTGCAGTGCGCTTAAAGGTCCTGATTTTGGTGACACTGCAGTTTAAATTCAGTGGAAAATGCCTGCTTTCCCTGCTGTTCCTTTCTCTTTGTGCTTTGCTACTTTGGGAGAAGCTCTTTATTCCCTGTTGAGCAGATGACTCCTTGGGGACATGTTCCCTCGAACAAGAAAACTATTCCTGTAAGAGTCATCTCCTCTGCAACATCTTATTGTGAAAACAATAAGATTAATATGTTTGTTTTTAGAGATTTTTAATCTTTGGTTGGCAGATACTACTGCTCCCTTGTAATGGTGAATGGAAAAAACACTTTGTACAATAGTACAAATCATAGCATCTGATTTATAACATACATAATGTTACAGCTCACATTCATTTGAAAACTTAAATAGCTACTCAAAAAACAAACAAACAAAACTCAAAAACCCCAAACCAAACCAACTAACAAACAAAAAACAACTCACACAAAACTAACACAAACATCCTGACAGATGCTCGTCCAGGAAATCTACAACTTAATTTGTCATTTTGAATGGCCTTTTCTCACAAATGTGGCAGCAAGCCCCATTCTAATCTAGGGGATGCTCAGACAATTTGCACACTGAAGTCTGAACTGAAACGTCCTCAAATATTCTTTGCCTGTTCTCATGCAATTTCTGTTCCTGTGGGCAAACTGTCTTCCCTAAATTGTGTGAGCAGTTTTATAAAAGTGTAGCTAACTTTCATGGCTGTATAGGGTGTTCCTTGTAAGTTCCACAAAAATGACAACTCCCACGCTCAAACTTGTTTTGAATTAAAAGAAACTGAGAGTTTCATAAGTATTACAGTTGTGGCAAATAACAATTTACTAGAGTTCAGTTGTGTAGCTGTTAGAGCGTGCACTGTTTCCTTAGCCTTATAATGAAGGTTAGCAGGGTAGCAAAACCACGTGATATATTTTAGCCACAGTCAGTACTTCAGTTTTAAGCAATTATCAGTTCAGAAATTCTTTTTTAGGCACTTAAACAAACGACTTATATCAGTTTTACAAACTTGTTAGTTAGCATTGGATCCAAGTTACTGAGATATGGAAAGAAACATTGTTTACAAGACTTTTCCTCTCAAAAACAAATGCTCTTGGTTGACCTGACATTTTGAGAGTTATTAGCAAGAGT
This sequence comes from Camarhynchus parvulus, assembly GCF_901933205.1. Taxonomy (NCBI): domain Eukaryota; kingdom Metazoa; phylum Chordata; class Aves; order Passeriformes; family Thraupidae; genus Camarhynchus; species Camarhynchus parvulus. Next base: position 2,625,441 of record NC_044601.1, on the reverse strand, counting down.
TAAGGCCATTGTTATTTTAATTCACTCACTTGCTTAAACCATTCATATCGCCACTTGCAACATCATTTTTGTAGGAGAAGGCTGATTGGATGCTCAGTGTAAGTGAGCATCCCTTGAAAATTTCACATTCTTTTCATTACATTCACTTGGATTTAATTTAGGGTAGTCTCCCTGAACTGATTACACAGTGATTGATTTTAAGAGTGGCACTTAATTTTCTTATTTTTAAAAATGCTCCAAGACAAAAATAAATGTTTATTTCAACCAAAACTGATTATTTCCTTCAGTAAAAAAATCTCAACAAATTAAATTTGCTAATATAAACCTATTTTATTTCTTCAGCCAATTGGAAGATAATGAATCAAGCAGAATGTCTTTAATTTAGCTGAAAGGGGTTGAATAGCACCCACTCACCAAAAGTATGATATCTCTTTAGTACCCTAAATTTTTGTTAATGTACTGGTAGTCATTGTAAAAGTCAGCTTCTTTGATTTCCCAGTGTTAAATATTATCCTATAGATTCTGTCACATTTTTTCTAATATTTCTAATAAAGTAAAATGATATGTGAGGAAAATCTAAGCAGAACCATCTGGTGTATTCACAGTTACCTAACTGGTGTATTAGCTGTTATATCTGAGAGTATCTGGTACAGATAACATTTTAGAGCAGACTTCAAATTAATCCACAATAATATATTAAAAGAATTATACTGTCTGTTACAAAGTCAGTGTAGTTAAGATGGTCTGTCAAGAAGCCAGCTGGAAAATTTAGACTTAAAAGGAAGGAATATCCAAAACCAATGGCAGAATATAGAGAAAAAATGCACATACACATACAAACCCCACCACGCCCCTTTGAAATCCAGACAGCAGACCCGTAACAGGGAGGGACGTGGAACATGGCTCTTTGCCATGCTACATATGATCTCACAACTTCACCTGAAAATTCCCAGAAACCAGAACTGTCTTATAATGAGTTGTCAGGGGTAGGTGATCATTTGATACCAGTACAGTCTAGTTGTTCCTGAGTTGCAACACCTCTCTGAGCTGCTCCTAAGGAGAAGCAATTAAGGGTCACTGCACTTTCTTAGGTCAGTGCCTAAGTTCAACTAGAAAAACCCACTTTTCTAGAGAACAGAATTTTACTGGTCTTTGCACAGCTTTATACTCCTTTCAATTAGTATATGTTTTATTAAAAGATCAAAACAGAGTTCAAAAATAGTGCCTCTTTATGATCAAGACATTTTGGTCCTGCTTTGCTGTCAATAAAATTAAAGCCTTGGAGGGTTCATCCTCAGATAGGAGATTACAATCTAAATACGTTTTCAGGCTTCTTTCACATAAGCTAAAAATCACCTTCAGATTATACATGCTGATTCACAATGGCAGGAATTGTACTTTACTGAATCAAGCTTATCCTTATGGGGACAAATTCATCATGTTGTATATGTGCAGGAAGAGAACTTTAATATGTAGAGAGGTGCTGTAGAAATCATAACCAAGGACATCTCACTTAGTACAGAATAATTTGCATTTGTTAACAAAACAAGGACAAATAATGAAGCCATAAATCCTTCAACAAAGGCATTTATTTTCTTTGTTCAAGGATAAAAGGTCTGATTCCTCATTCACAAGCTCACCATTGAGCCCAAAATCATGAAATGGAAGAAACCCTATGCTCTATTGACTTTTTATTTCTTTCACCTCACCCTCGTACAAAGAACATAAAAATTCTTTTTTTTTTATTAGAGCAGCTTCATCCACACTTAGAGACTTGGTCTGACAAGTTGTGCTTTGTTACAAGAGGAAACACTGAGAGTAATAAAAGGGCATCAGGGGTTCATTTCCCTTTGTGTACAAGTTCTTGTGATGACAGACACAAGAGCAGTCTTGGAGTGCTGCCAGGGGAGGATTGGCAGTTACAACCACAGCAGCTGCATTTTGAGGAACCATGGAACCACTCATAACTCATACCAAATAAGAGAAAAATGGGTACCCTTCCTGGCACCTTGTGTAAAGGGGGCACGAGATCTTTCATCCTTCTTTCTTCATTTGCCACAAACCTCTGCTCACCTCCGGGATGACCTGTAGATTCTGGGCGCACAGGTAAGTTTCCTTCCCTGCACGTGGAAATGCAAAGTGGTTTTACTGCAGGTGAAGCTGACGTGGCCAGGTATCATGGTCTTATGTGATTTGGGCTGTTCAGCAAAGACTGGCTGCTGCAGTAAGGCAGACACAGGAGTTATAATGCGCAATTCTGGACATGTTTTTTTTTAAAGATGCGCTTCAGCAAGTGTCTACAGCATCCTGCAATATGACTAAAGAATTTCTAGCTATGGCATGTCATATAATGCATCATCAGGATTAGATCCTTAGTATTCTCTTCATGGCCAAGCAGTTCCTAAGATGTTACATAAATTCAAAAGCAAACATTTGTCAAAGTAGTCTACAAGCAATTGCAGCATTTATACCTCCGTAGAGTAGTTGAGGACCTTATGCAACCCCAAATATTATTTAAGATGATTTGTAAGTTTATGTAATTTGAAAAATCTGAGGCGATTTAGGCAATTATGGCACCAGAGGATTTAATGTGCCTTAAAACCATACACTACTCTGAGTGTTTTACGCAATTTAAGCACTTATGCCATCATAAAGCAGTTTAAGTGCTTAGACTATCTTGAATGTTTAAGATGATGTGTTAAGTTCACACTACATCATCTAGGATGATGTGAATACTAAATCCTTTGTCAGAATACTGTTCGAGCATAATTTGTAAATTACTTAAACTTTTTTTAAAGTGAAACTTTACCTTATAACTAGACAAACCTTCACAGAAATTATAAAAAAACTTTTACATTATTCTTATTGCAGATTTAGTTCAATCCAGCGCTAGCACATTACCATTGCTGATCAGCACTGTTCTCTAAAAATACAACACAGGCCTTATTTTTTAAACACAGCAAGATTTCTGAAATCAGGAACCTAGCTGGCAGTGAACTTCTTAAATTGATAATAATAAAATTTCCAGCATTGGTTATAAAAATTTGCAGATAAAACCTCCTAGCTACTTTTGTATACATTAAAATGATAAAGTCTGTAATACCTACATCTTCTGAAATATGTCCACCTCTGGTTTGAATGGAAATATTAAATTTTAGGCACACAAAAATAGATATTTTTTTTCATGGAAAAAATGTGTGCTTTAGAAATCATTCATGTCCAGTAATCTGAGTCAGCATGACGTGCTATTACATAGCAGTCTGTCTCTGCTCCCATCAAAGGAATGAACTTTCATGCAAAAAAAATGTTATTAAAGTAGGCTTACCTTATTTTCCAGTTGTACAAATACAAAAGTTACTATTATTAATACTTTTGTCTGTGTATGACTTCTGGATATTCAATGTGTTTTCATTGCCCTCTGCATCAGATGTGTAAGGACCCCTGTAAAATTTGAACTGTTTTCTACTCAGGTCTTACCAAGCTAAAAAATGACATTAAATAAAAGCCTAAAATCTCCTCTGTTTGTCCACCTTATTGGCCACATCATAATGGCATACAAAAAATTGGCCTTGATGAAGAGAGATCTTTCAGTTGTCTTAGTGACTCTATGTGGTAGGAGTGGCAAATATTAAAACAGTACAGCAAGCTTGTATTATTTATGCATACTAAGAATCTTGGGGGATTACTTAGAATATTTCAGTCTCTTATCTTACTTATTTGTTTCCAAACTTCCTAAACGAGACATTTTCTTTCATGTTTCTATTCACAGTTTGTTTTGTTTGTTTCTAGATAAAATTCTGGCTAATACAATGATACTTGTTCAGGCACTAGTCTTCAAAGAAAGACTGGTGCCTAAAAAAATCCCCTTCAATCTAGTATGCAAGCTACTAAGCCAACTGGGTAAAGTTGGCTTCACTGAATCTCCCATTACAAAAAGGAATCTGATGCTCTTTCCTCATTCATTCACTGATTTTTTTATCACTAACACCCACAAATTCTCAGATCTTTGTAACAGCAAGGTAAATACATACCATGCAACACTGCCTTATTATGCTTTATTTTTTATATATGCTAATGAAACAAAATCACTCTAGCAGAGAACAGAATATTTACAACTCTCATAACTAAACAATAACTGTGTCAATTTTTGTCATTGAGAATCATGAGCAAGACTTGAAGTCTTACTGGCAAAAATGCATTCCTGCACACATAGAAAGATCTGACCAGATTAAAAATTCTGTCCCTAATAAAATAATATGGGATGTACTCTAAGCAGACCTAAATGGTATTGATGTGGTACCAGTGTACTACTCCACAGTTGTGCAGATCTGTTCAGCATCCTTTAAAGGAGCAGCTTAGTAAATAGCTTCAGGTAGTTAAACCTTAAAGGACATTCAATGGGATTCAGCATTATTCTTTAGTTATTTTAAAGACAATAGTGGGGAAAAGAAAAACAATGCTGAGCTAATCACAATCTTATTCTAGTCTCCTGGGAAGACTTAATTTGTGACTTTCCCAAAAAGGATGACATGGCTGTCATGGGTTCATGATTCCCACAATGCATTTCTTTTTCTCTTCATTAATCTGCCACTAATTCAATCTGTGAAGGTTGTGTCATAATCATATCTTACATTTCTCCCCATTAATGTGGAACAAATTACATTTTTTTATTTCAGAAAGACTTAACTCATATTTCTGTTGATAGCAAGTTCATAAGGTAGAGATCTTAGTCCTTCCAGTCTCCCCCTCTAACTTAAACCACCTTCTTGAAAACATGGGAAAAAAATCATACAGAAAATACTAGGGGAATAAAATTATTCCTCTTCACACCTATTGGAAGGATTCTAATTCTTGATTTTAGGAAAATAATCTATTTTCTTTCATGACACTGTTCCTTTCACAGCTGTACTTAAACCTGTTTTCTGAAAAAAGAAAAACAAAACAAAACAAAAAAGACTATTCATACTGAAAATAAAATCCTGAAAATGCACATGATCTCAGCTAACAAAAATAAAAATCTTTAGCTTGGTACAGAACTAATATTATTAAAAGTACAATGAAGCCACTTCCGAGACATGATGGCTCAAGAGATTAATAATGTCAGACAGTTTAGCACACGTAAATCTTTTCATATTCATTGGCAGTTGTCAAAATTGTTACCATCTGATGACTGCTTCCCATTTGAATATAATGGTATTGGTGGTCTCAGTTCCCATTTTGGGAGACCCTGATCCACTTCACAAAATGTAACTGCATTTGACACTGGATGATGAAAGAGTCAATCCTAACTATTTAAACAGCCTGAACATGTTCTCAGTCCTAAAAATACCAAATTTAGGCATATGTTCTTCATTACCAGGATGCAGAATCACCAACTATACTAAGGTTTTGCTGGTATAAAGTCTTCTAATCTCTGTGGCCACTACTCTAAAACTGAAATATTACCTGAAATGCAGCAGTGAATTCATCATGGAGTAATAATATTTATGCCACTCTAAAGTAATGAGGCTGACATATTAAATATATTTTTCAGACACTCACTTAGACTTGATTCCATTAATTTATTTCTGATCTGTGATCTTCAAGCTCATTTTGCGATTACGAGGAGTGAATCTGGGCATCCCCAGAATATTAACCTGATTAATAACTTTGGATGTTATTAATGACAGAAATTTTAACTGTACCTCAATCTATAGTTTACTTCCTGATTTGTTTGGTTACCTAGAACTGTCTTGAGTAATCCTGGGGTCCTGTGTTATGTTTACATTACTTCAGTGAAATTGAAGGAGATCAGTATGTTGAAGCAGCTGGTGCCTGCCCCAACAACTACATTATTTACAGTTCAGGGCCTTTTCTTCAGACACATTTAGTCTGGTCTCCTGGTACAACACACCATTTAAGTGTAGCAAAAAAACCAGTCAAATCCTCAAATGACAGTGAAACACTGGAACACATCTGGTGCACACCTGGAACAAGGTTTGCAGTTTCAGGGGTTTCTTTAAGAAATTACTTCAGGCACACCAAAGTTCTGTGACTTGAAAAAACTCTTAGTAACTAGAAATGATTGAGAGATTTACTTCAAAATGCACTACAGCTCCAAATAAAATGCTAACTCTGAGGGAACTAACATTGATTTCATTCATGTCTCCAAGGTTGATACTGATAAATTTAAGTGATGCAACCAGCAACACCAAAATACAGCTTCGTGCATTCTGAAGTTCTTGCACAAAAAGTAGTTTTTATCTTCTTCTTTAGGCAGTCAGCTATCAAAAGAGAAATTCCATACATCTGTTCACTATTAGCTTGTGTAGCTGCTTTATCCCCAAACACTTCCTCACAGCCAGTCATTAACGTTTTGCTTTCCTTCTGAACAGGACTTAGATGTTCTGAAGAGCTGTTTTTTCTATTACTCTAAAATCTCTTATGGTAACAGTGCCCCCAGGGTAAATGTCTCCTGTTCCTGTGTTGCTTTTATTTTCAGTGTGCAAATCTACAGAGGAAGCTGTACCTTCAGCATGGTTTTTAAAAGTCATACACAAACAATGTTTGCTTTTTATTTGGCATTGCAGCTAGTTGAAAGTTCAATTCTGAAACTGAAACCCGAGAGCTGTAATTCACTGTTAGTAGGTCATGCTGTCCAGAAGGGCTTTTTTCTGAAAGGTGATTAAGCAAACAAAACATTCTTATTAAAGATATTTTCTGAACCTGATATGATTCAACCTTGTTAAAGCTAGTATAATAACAAGAATATATTTTTTATGCTGATTTATTCATTGCCATTTTTAATTTTAATTTCAAAATAAAGCTGTCTTCCACGGCAGAATGCCAACAAAGTTTTATATCCACTGTGTATCATCATCAATAGATATTTTTTAAAAAACAGCATTTCATTGCTATCACTGCAATTTTGCAGTAGTCTGTTTCTGACCTGAAAGTTTAGATAGGTAGCTGTGCTGGATCATATTTTGCATTACTGTGACTTATCTATTTATACAAGGGATAAGTGAATACATTTCTCTTATACCTCTCGACACATTCGTAGCTGCTGGTTGATTTTTTATTGAAGACGGAAATATCAGTATATAAATTAGAGACACATAAGAAAAACTGGATATATCTATCCATATCTCCACATCCACAGTCAGAATATATCAGCAGATGCGCTACAGGAAGCTGTCAGCATGATGAGATGAAAAAAGAATAGGATAAACAAGAATTTTCTATGTAACATATTTGTTAGGGACCATGGATGACTAATGATAACACCAGCAGTAGAAGACAGTTCCAGAACTTCATATGCTTGCCACATCCAGTCCTCTAACATAGAAGGGTAACGGGCTCTCCACTGGAAAAAGGGGAACTACGTTGTGATCATTGATGAACCCTGCTTTTGTACCTGACATTATCTCAGAGATGCACCTGGAGTTAGTTTGCCTCCTTCCTATTTTGCCAATGAACAACATGGCCTTCTAGATCTAGGGCAGAAAAAAAATCCCTCACTTAAGGTTGCTATAAATCTGTCAGTATCAGATATAACTTTTGTTTGCATCTGCCCTTGCCTCAAAAACAAAAACTTGGTTCTCTCTAAAACTTTTTCCTCTGTTTTTCTGGTTTACTTATACATGTTTTCAAATTTTCTGTTTTGTTTATTGTAACTATTCTGCTACTGGCAGCATCTGTAATTGATAGATTAATAATATGAACTGTGGAAGCACTAAGACAATTTTCACTTCCTTTTAGTACACAACTTTCTATACAATTGATTTTCATTAGACTTAAGAGTGATAGAGAATTGTTAAGGTTGAAGAAATCTTTCCTAATATCTTTCCTTGACCTCTGACATAACTTGACACTATTTTCTCTTGTCTTTTTGCTAATTGCCTGGGAGAAGAGCCCAACCCCTGCCTCACTATACCCTCCTTCTAGGTAGGTGTAAAAAGCAGTAAGGCCTCCTTTTCTCCAGTCTGAACACCCCTAGCTCCCTTAGCTGCTCCTCATCAGACCTGTGCTCCAGATCTTTGTCCAGCTCTGTTCCCTTCTCAGGACATGATCCAATCTCTCTATGTCCTTCTTGAATGGAAGGGCTCAGACTGGACACAGCACTCCAGCTGTGGCCTCACCAGTGCCAGCACAGGGGGATGGTCACTGCCCTGTCCCTGCTGCCCCACTGCTGCTGACACAGGCCAGGTGCTCTTGGCCTTCTTGGCCACCTGGGCACAGTTGGCATGTGTCTGCTGTCTGCCAGAACCCCCAGGTCCTTTTCCACCAGGCAGTTTTGCAGACACTCTGCCCCAGCCTTTAGCACTGGTTGTGTGTTGTTGTGACCCAAGGGCAGGACCCAGTACTTGGCCTGGTTGAACCTCACTCCTTTGGCCTTGGACCACATGTCCAAGTTGTCCACGTTCCTCTGTAGAACCTTCCTGTCCCCCAGCTTGGTGTCATTTGCAAACTTACTTAATGTACACTCAATTCCCTTGTCCAGATGGCAGGCATTAAACAGGGTTGGCCATTCAGCCATTGAAGAACACTGGGCTCTGGGAAACACTACTGGAAGCCAGTCAACAGCTGAGTGTAAGTCCACTCACCACCACTCTCTGGGCCTGGCCATCCAGACAGTTCTTAACCTGCAAAATGTTCATCAGTCAACACCTCACACAGCCAGTTTCTCCAGCAGAATGATGTGGGAATGGTGTCAAAGACGTCACAAAAGTTCACAGTCAAAACAACACCCATACCCTTTCTCTCATCCAATAAGCAGGTCATTGTGTCGTTGCTTGGTTGGCCAAGCAAGACCTGCCTTTCCTAAACTCATGTTGGCCAGGCCTGATCCTTCTGGTTGTCCTGTATGTGTTGCATGACGGCACTGGAGATGATCTACTCCATGATGTTCCTCAGCATCGAGGTCAAGCTGACAGGTTTGAAGGTTCCCAGATCATCCTTCCAAGTCATTCTTATAGCTGGGTGTAACATTTGTAAAATTCTGGTTGGGACTGCCCGGCTATACCAGACTACTGGTAAATGAGTGGAAGTGGTTTTTTTTATTTAAATAGTGCTGGCTGTTTCAAATAAAGATAAGCACCATCACTTTGATCTCCAAGAAAGACCATCATCCTGTAAGTCTGCATTTGTTTATGTAAGCATGCTGTCCATTTAAGTTAGCATATTTACTTAAACTGAAAACTGGGTTTAAAATACACTATTGTTCTCAAGACCAAAGTCGGTTTTCCAGTTTCTCTGCCTCTTCTGTATGGCTTAACAACTGATACTGAATAGAGGAACAGTGCAAAGCTTGGAATGCCTTCGCTTCCAGATTTATAGACCTCTAGCAGAGGCTTTGTGAAGACCTGACTGGACACCAAAAAAGACAAACTACTCTGCCTAAGCACCTCTGTCTTGCAATGATAAATAAAAAATCCCCATTGACACAGACATAGGATGATAGACAATGCATCCTGCTCTTCCGCTTTGTTATGAACTTGTTTAACACAGAAGACCAAAGGAAAAATCCTCCATGAACAAAATGGACTGGATCCAGAAAAGTTTGAAATATACCCAACAAACATGATTAAAACAAAACAAGGTTAGATGTTGGTGCAAAAAAATTGATATATTTTATTTCATAGTAAAAGAGGCAAAGAGAAAGAAAGATAAAGAGAGAGAGAAAAAAATTAAGAAAAAGAAAAAGAGAAAGAAAAAGAAAAAGAAAAAAAGGAAAAGGAAAAGGAAAAGGAAAAGGAAAAGGAAAAGGAAAAGGAAAAGGAAAAGGAAAAGGAAAAGGAAAAGGAAAAGGAAAAGGAAAAGGAAAAGGAAAAGGAAAAGGAAAAGGAAAAGGAAAAGGAAAAGGAAAAGGAAAAGAAGAAAAAAAGGAGATGGGAAAGAGAAAAAGGAGGGAAAGGAAAAAGAAAAAGAGAAAAAGAGAGAGAAAAAGGACAAAAGTGGGAAAAAAAAGAAAAAATGAAAAGAGGTGAGCATGGGGGCTTGGGGAACAGGGAGAGAGTGACAGGGGTAAGGTGGAAACATATCACCCTGCTGGGGGTCCCAAAGACGTCTCGTTGCTCCCCTCCATCTGGTTTTCTTGGTGGCGAGAGTCCCCTGCACCCCACTGCAACGAAAATTCTGTGAATTAATACCCATTTGGGTCAGCTGGGAACACCCAGGTGTTGACCCACCCTTTGGGAAGGCCAAGTTTGGCACTGTTCCTTGCAGCACTGTGGATCTGTTGCATCATTTGCAGTGCTCAGGTGCAGGGTCTAGGGACCCCTTTGGGGGGCTGGCCTTTGATGGGCTGTGACATCCCCTCCGCTGTGCTTCATGTGAATGTGGATTTTCCTGGGGTGAAGGGGCCTCAGGGCTGAGCTGGTCTGCAGTGCAGAGAATGGGTGTTAACTGCCTGGGACCAGAGGCTTTTTCACCGCACACCCCAAAACCTCTCCTTTCCCCACCCTCTGGTGTGAGGGTCTGTTCAACCCTGGCAGCTGAGAGCCCTGGGGTGCTAAGCTTGATCCCTCTGTGAAAGTATTCTTCTCCCCTAGCCCAGGCCTGAGTCACCTTATCTCCATCAGGGAGCAGTTCAGGGCCTCAGTCAGAGGGCCTATTCAGGGTGTGGTGGTTTCTCTGCAGTTTTTGTAATACAGTTTTGCTATAATAGGCCAAAAATCTTCCTGAAGATATTTAAGCCATAAATTATAACATTCAGTCTCTGACACTTTTTACTGGATCACTTGCTCTGCTTCTTGTTTATCACAGCTGCACAATACTCCTTCAAAGTACACTTACTCCTTGCTACCAACTCGAGTCCACACCAAACAGCATTGAATTGACAGGTGTTCCATAGCATGAAAGAGGATGAAAATGCATTAAGATACTAGATAAAACTCAGCTTTATTTTTTTTTCTACAAAACTGCATGAAAACTATGATAAAAATCTATGACCAGAAAAGGACCTGGTATAAAATTGTGTCAATAATTTTGTTCATTATCTGTTATGTGCAGTAGTCTGTGGTTATGTACTGCGTTTTGTAACATGGTGTTCTCAGGGAAATTAATTATGCCATGATTTTCATGAACCTAGATGTACTGGCTTGCCTCTTGTTCTTTGTTTAACTAGTACTGCGGATGTACTTTCATTCAGAAACTCTTTGCAAGTAGATCTTGCAAACGGAACTCATGAATAGGAACAGTAAACTCTTAATTGCTTTTCTTGATGAAATACAATAAGGAGAATTTATTTTTCTATTCTTCTAAAGTAAAAGAAATAAAAATCCTTGCTAACAAAGACTTGTTATCCCAGTATTTAGAGTTTTTGTTTAATGAAAGGATTCTTTGTTCATTGTCTTCTTTTTCCACATGCCATTGAAAAATTTGTGTTTAAATACTTGTCTGACAGATCTCTTTGTACTGTACAGTATTTGTCATTCCTTAGAATCACAAAACAATAGGGAAGATTAATTTATTGATCCACAGATGAAAAATCAATAGTGTTTTCTAAGCAAATTTTTTTTCAAATACTGACATATGTTGTATGAAGACGCATTGGACATCAGAAAGAAATTTTCTTAATTGTTTCCATTTTTATCAATTTGCAAAATTTTATAAAGCTGTCCAAAACAAACAAAATTCTGAGAAAATGAGATTCCTTAACCTAAATTATTAGCCTTATACACAGGTGTAGGTATTGCTGAACTTCTTTTTGTGTTCTGGTGGACATTTAGAGGTAATCAACATTCCTGTGGAAAACTTGAGTAAAAAATGCCTTAGGAATTAAAGCCAGATATATAATGGACTGTGTTGATAGGGACTTCATTTCATAGAGCAGTTCTCTGTACATTGAACTGTAAAGATAAAAGGTATTTCCTGACTGTTTGCTATTGTAATTACACTATCAGAGAGCGTTAGAGAACACACTGCGGCTAATTGTCCAAAATTTAATGCATAATAGGCAGCAAATTAATTAGTTATCTAGTGTTTCAATCACAAGGGAAGCAGCGTTCTTCAGGCTACGTTTCTGACATGCTTGACCTTGTGACTGTAATATCACTTTGGGCCATGTTGCTGCATGTATCAGCACTGGCCCACAAGATGATAGATCATCTTGATATCTTCCTTCTTCGATTAAAAAAACAAACCATTGTTTAAGGACGAGATCTGGGAGAGAAATAACTTTGGCAGTCTTGTGGGTTTCCCAGCATTAAATTTGTGAAAACTTCAGATTCCACTTTCCTAAAAAAATCGTAGTAGGACATAGAATTCACACATGCACACATGACAGGCAAACATAAAAGTGTTTTAGATCTTGTCCTAACAAATTAATTCACTGACAGTGTCTGATATTTCATTGAATGCTATTCACTAATGCTTATAATTACAGTTTTAATGACAGGAAGATAAACTGTTACTTTAACTTGTTTGTAGCTCCATTTTTCCAAGCAGTTCCACCTTTTCAATCCAGTTTGTCTCATGCTAAGTCAGTACGAGAAAAATAATCAGTTCAGAAGGGAGAAAATGGAAAGGACACTTAGCAAGGTCTCTTTCTTTTTTGTACGGCCAATGTTTTGGAAGTTTGAAGGTTTTATTTTGATAAGGTTTTTTTTTACTGAGGAGTATGTAAGTCCACCTTCTCTTGTTGCTACTTTAATCTTTACCTCTGATTACCTCTGAAAAACAGAGTAATGTCTCAACTAAGAGATAACACCAGATTGGACATAGCATCAGAGGGTGAACACTAACCCAAATAAAACTCCCTTTAATTCTAGTGTCTCTAATAATAAAAACCTGAAAGAAGCAGGTGTACATAAAAGCTCAGCAACTCAATGAACTTTTGCAAATACGTAACATTTTGACTGTATTCTGCACCAAAATCTTGAACTTCAACAGAAGAAAGGAACCGATTTTTCAGAGTGTAATATGCAAGTAGCAGATTTTTAAAAATCTGAATAGTAGCCATATATATGCAATTCTAATGATAATTGTCCTTATTAGAACATGACTGCAGCTTTTCATGTGCCCTAGACTTTTCCTCATGAAGAAATGAATTGCAGTGCTTCAATTACCCCCATTATCCCCGCCAAATGGAAAATTAGTTGAAATACACTGACAAGTACACTATCTAGTACACTTTCTTTTATCAAATAACTGGAATGCCTTTTTGAAGTGACCACTTTTTGGAGCTTGGAAGAAGTGTTTTCTCAGGAATAACTGAGTTGTTCTCAGGAGCACACTGTACTCTGTCCTGGGCTGTCTAGGATGTTGGATTTTAAGCACCTACAATCCTACAAAATAAAGGCAGGTAAAGTTAGCAGCAAGGGACAGGTATTTTGTCTCTGTATCAGTCATACAGATTCCTCTCAGCTGATTTATCTCTTTCTAGGATACATATTGGCCACTCTTGCTCCCAACTTTTATTCACTCTAGTCTTAGTTTGAAAGACAGGTGTCTGCTAAGGAAGAATGGAGAATGTAAACCCCCTAATTCTGTAATTTTGAAATTAAGGGGCTCTCAGGCAAAGACATGAGAATAGGGATAACAGTTCTTTACTAGTGTGTGTAACAAGGCAAACAAACAACAATAACCACGGCACAAACAACAGCCAGAGCCAGAACCCGGCGGCGGGGCCCTTCTCGGCCGCCGGCACTTTCCCCTTGGTGCAGTTCCGTTCACAGCCGGCAGGGGCGCTGGTGGCTCCCGGTGGCAGCGCAGGCGCGGTGATTCCCCCAGGGCTGCAGGGGGCGCTGTGGCGCCAGCCCAGGGAGCTCGCGGTAATGGCGGCTTGGCCCAGCTGGGAAGGGATGGAAGAGAGGCTTTGCTTCACAAACCCCCTGGGGCAGCGGTCCCGGTGCCTCAACAGGACTCTGAGAAGCACCAAGCTGGAACCGCAGGGATGAGTGCAAATCCTGGGTTGGTGGATGAGGTATATCAGAAGCTCCACTGCGGTAGCTGGAAACTGCAGCACATCCCAGCAGTGCAGGGGATGCGGGGCCCAGCAGCAGAAGACAGGCAGCTCCGGGCTGGCTTATGGCAGTGGCAGTGAATTTCTTTCCCCAGGCTGCTGGTCCAACTGTCCTCCTCCAAAGCCCAGAGAGAGAGAGAGCTCAGCAACTGCCCCAGCCCCCATCCTTTTACCTGCTTCTATCCAAAAACCACAGGAGTTCCCCCTCCCCACCTCTCAAGCACCCAGCCATCAGTGCTTCTTAGCAACTGAATGGGAAAAAATTCCACAAATAACAAGGAAAGAAAAGAAAAAAACCCCAACACCTCTCTATAGAAGGAACCACCCATAGTGGTTCAGTCTGGGGTTAAATTTTCTCCTCCCAGCTTTATAGGTTGTAAGGTTAAGCAGGGATACCACAAGGCCTTCAGCAACTCATATAGGACATGCTGGTTGTGAGCCATTTTCTCCTGGTAAAACAACCTAAGGCAATTTTCAAAACAAGGTAACATAAATAATATTGCACTCATTTTCACAGGTATATATGCAGAATCACTATCGGCTGCTGGTATATATATAAACAGAGGCATGCTGATTAGCATTAATTCTAGAAAAACAGGCTTCATTCAATTTTTTGGTGTCAGTATAGTGTAAACACTACACTCAAATGTGGATAATGGTTTGTATAAGAAATGGTGTTTGATTGAAATCTTATCGTTCCCCTTACATATTGAGAAGACAAGAAGAAAATTTCATAAGCACAGATTGAGGAGAACCAAATTCATTCTTAATATACTGCCAGCAATTTGCACAGTAAGTGTTTTTCCACAGTCTCATTGTGATCATAGAGAAAGAGAAAACAATCCAAGAACATGCCATCTCTAATAAAGAATTTGCAAATATAACAACATTTGGTTCTAGGCTGAACTTTAGGATCCAACTATTTTGCCACTCACATTAGGTCTCTTTTTTTATTTTCAATTTTAATAGATTGATTCACAAACCACTGATTGTCAACATTTTGTCCCTCAAGATCTGCTGTTTTGAGATAGAGAGCAGGCCGAACAGTACAATTACACAAAAGCTTCATTTCGAAAAGTTTCTGCTCTTCACTCATGTATATGACAACAATCCCACACAAGAGTTTTGGGATTAATTTCATTGGACATAGGAGTCTAATTTGGAGACATTCATTAGCAACTTGCTAAAAACCTAATGAATTAAATATTCCGTGTTTTTAACCTTTAAGAGGATTAAAAAGCCTTAAACTAAAATGTTTACCAACTTTTAAATACTGAAATCAAAGAATAAATGTACCCACCCTTCCACCTTGATTATTCTTTTTGATTCTCTCTTTAGCATTGCTTTATTCATGTGATACATACAATATGTAAGTTGATGTTGAGTAACTACTAAGTTAGTGATTTTTGAACACAATGATGAAGCTTCTAACAGGAATACTATTCTCAGAAGGATTTGTTATGATACTTGAGTCCTAAACATCAAATATTTTAGAAGAATTTTTCATTAACCAAACACAAAGACCTGGAGTGCCATTTTCAAGCAACATGAAGGAATAACTTTCTGCAAGTCTACTAATTATTTCAACAGATCCCAGAAAACAGAGGGGATAGGAAGTGATGGAATGATTTCATAAAGAAGCTTTCCAGTTTTGTGACAGATTGGTAAAACAACATAAAAAGATGCCCCACTGAAAGAGTAGGATTAATCTGGATTGGGATATATCTAGTAGCAACAAAATAAAAAGTTGCTTGTTGTTTGTCTTATATAGTCATGTGGAGTCTGCTTCTCTGTCATGTCCCACATGTCCTGTAAGCAATCAGAAGTTACATCTTAGGTAACAGATACCTGAGATCCATCACTCTTCCTCATAGGACGGTAATCCAGTCTGTGAGTGGGCTGCAAAGGCTGCTACCCTGCAGTGAAATTTTCCTCTCTTTTCAACTTCCAACCTCTAGAAACCACACCTAAAATACGATTATTGAAACGGAATTTATAATTTGCTATGATCTTCTCTTCAACCTAAACTAAGGGCATAGAAACACAACAAATACTTACTTCCTTGCCTCTGTTGCACACAGGTCACTGACAGAAAATCCTCTAAGCTTGTTGTCCTGGGACAAGTCAAGACACACTTACCAGATGAGTCAGGATGGCTGGAATCAACTTCCAAAGACCTTGATTTTTTTCTGATGTTTTTCAGCTTCAGTATTTCCATGGGTGTGCCTATGGCACAGTGCACAGTATCAAGTCAGAGCTGACACAGCTAAATACAAGAACTACTATCTAGAGCTACAAGAACTGTTATATCTACAAAATACACTGCCAGTGACCAGTGCTAGATCAAGCCCTAGGGACAGTTTAGCTTCAGTGTGACAGCACTGCACCTAAAGGTATCTCTTCCAGTTCTGGCATGCAGTGCCAGCTCTGTGTGACTTCTGGCGTGTGATCAACTCAGTCAGTACCAGGCCAGCTGTTATAGTGGAGAATGCTTTATAGTGATCATTAGCTGTGATAAATAATGAGCAATACTTCTGCATCAAAATTCATGCTGGTTGTTTTTGAAGATAAGGCTCTTTTTAGATTCTGAGATGATGTTGGGGATCAGAAGCAATTTATTCTGTGACTTTGACACATTTCTGTCATTTCTTTGCCATTGGGTGTCCTGCATTGGAAGGTTTACACAAAAAATAATCTAGTTGGATAACCTCATGTTTTATTCTATTCTAGACCAATCAAAGTGCATTCATGCTAATATTAACCTCATCAAATTACAAGGTAAGCAATTTTCCTTCTACTCCTGACATTACAAAAGCCAGCCTTTCTGCATTTGCAAAAAGCTCTATGACATACTGACACTTTATATATGCAACAGAAAGACAGCTAGACCATGACTTCTAGTTTGTCCTTCACATTAAAAGGGTGAATGAACAGTTCTGTCTTTGCTCAGCCAACACAGTAATTTCATTTCTCGGGTAACAGTTACACTTCTATGTCCCCAGTTCCTTTGATGACAGCACAAGTGCAAATGACACAGGAGAGCAACAATAAACTTCTAAAGAGAACATTAACTCATTCCAAATAGGAATTATTTACCCTGCACACCGATGCAATACACATTTGTCCTTCATTTTGGAGAAAAGAGGGACAGGAAGAAAGAAGTTAGGATCACAGCATCAACATGAATGTCTGCCACTGAAGAAACTAATCAAACAGTTTATCACATATACATGTCCCTGTCAAGTGCTCACTTTTACAAGGTCTCTGCTAAAGATGGAAAAATAAACTGTTCTAATTATTAGTTTTAATTTTGTTTCTAGTAAATGTTGTAGTGAGCTCAATGTTTTCTAAGTACCTGCAAAACCAAGAAAAAAAAGATTCTTAAATTTGATTTATTTGCTTTTATTTTCAGGTGTTTAAGAAATTTTAAATAAGCCTTTTATTGCAGACTGAACATCGAACACCAAATTTCTTCTGCCTTCATGGCATGTTAAATTGTATTGCCAAAAAGAGAATCACTTTAGATCAGAGTCACTCATTGATTTTCAAAATCCATTTCATCATTACACCGCAGAATAAATATACCAAGGAGCAAAAGCAATCTGACATAAAAGTTGAAAAACAAAACAAATTAACTAGACAAAGAGCAATTACAGTTGTTTTGCTAATGTCAAATTTTACATCAGTAGTCATATTCAAATTAGTTCGCCTACACAAGTGTTGCAGTATGTAATTCCCTAAATAGATTTATCTCTGCATGGGCAAAATCTAGGATAAGCACTAAAACTCCTAAATGTTACACTGAGTTACAATATTTAAAACCTGGACTGGCAATTTTGGCATTGAATATCTCAATTTTATTTTTCTTTTACTGTTTTTCATACGTTATGAATACCTGGGCAATAATAATAATATTGACTACGAAATTATCACATAAGCAATTTTCCACCAGCTTGTTTTAGAGAAATTTTCCAGTTCTGTTATTTTTTTGCTCTCCATGGAACAAAGTCAAGAGCATACGAGGCATACATTTTTAAAAGAAATGTTCCTTGGTTTATTGCCTATAAAGGCTGAAGGAGAAAAAAAGCCACAGGCAGGGTCATTAGAAAAATGAAATAGCCCAGGTCTGCTGCTCTACAAACTGCATTTCTAACTAGAAGTCTTCATCTTGAATATTAAGAAAAATGATGGGCACTTTCAGTATATGCCTTTTTCTGGAGCAAATATGTATCTATAAACCTTAATGCAAACAATGAATAAAAACTGGTTCTTCATTTTGAGCAGTGGGAATTTAAGGGAGGAAAAATAAGCAAAAACCCAGAAAGGCCATCTGAAAGCTTTCTACCTTCCAGGAATACTTTTCTTTCTTTGCTTAGAATTCAAGTTTTCCCCTTTATAAGGCTAGAACCTCATAAATTATGTTCTCCTTGTGTTACAAAAAAAAAAAAGGGAGTTAGATTTATGCAGAAAGTCTTTCCTATACAGTTTCACTAGGCTCAGTTTGACTTTAATTTCTCTACATCTTCAGTACTTTATAATCACAGTGAAGTTCAAGCAAGTGCAAAAATCTTGCAGAAGTATTGATTTTAGGCATAAAAAATTTCTAAAAAAGCATATTTTATTGTGACTTTCATTAGGAATCTCATGGTTTTTATTTGGGAAATGTTGGCTCATCCCTTTAACTACTTTAGCTTAGGGCAACACTTACATGTTTTATACACAGTGCTAAACATCTGTTGGTACACTCTTCACAAAATAATTTCACATTACATTTCTATTAGATTTGGCTCTTCTGCTGAGGAGATTATTACCTCTTGTGGTCCTGTTCTGTGAGGAGTTTTTAACCTTTCTCTCCTTTACTTTTGCCTTCAGCTAGATATAACAAGGACATACTGGATGCTGGAGTCCACTCCCCTTTCCCATACATACAAATACAGGAGCACAGAGCTGCAACATTGTGCAATAAATACTTTGTTGGTAAAATGTACATTAGAGACCAAAAACATAGCAGCCAGGAAAATATACTTTTTCAAGCGTTTATGTATCTCTAGCTCTTAAACCGTTAGATACTGAGTGTGTCATACAGATGGCACATTCAGTCCCTGTGGAGTGATGTTGCTGTCAGAAACACTGTACCAGATGTACAACTAAGGAACACCAACACTCATGGCTGGAATGAAAATTCTGGGAGGCAGAGAGAAGTAGGAACACACACAGATGTATCAAACTTAATGGTTATTGTGACAGTCCTTCCATAATTATGGTAAACAAATTTAATGAAAATGAGTCTCTGTCTCTAAAATCATAAAAATAAACTTATCAAATGTATGAAAGTCTATGCAAAAAGCAAAGATAGCTTACCAGTTTGGGTTTTTTTCTGTGCCAATCAATCTGCTCTTTGCTTAATTAAGCATTGAGCTACAGAAGCTTAATGCTACTGTCTTTGGAAAATCTAACATTTAGATTATTTTCTTAAATTTCCAATAATATGTCTATAAATACAACTTCAGTTCACCATAACAAAATCCAAACTATGTTAGAACAACTGATTCATTTTCCATCAGTATAATTTCTATTTCTTGCTAAAAAAGCTTGGTAGCCATCAGTATATGAAAATTCTGTTATTCACCAGTCAAATAAGTTTTTTGTGCAACTTTCACAGGGAATTTTAGAACCTTGGTATTATCTATGCATTTTCAAGCACTATTTATCTGCATGGACTACTCCGGAGTTTATTTATTTACAGTATATCTTTCTTTATGTATTTTCTTCTTCCTGACTTTAATAACACTGAGAATAATATAAGACTATTAATTCACAGACTTACTCACTTGATATGTTTAAATAAATTAAATTCTGTGCCAAGACAATACTTTTATTTGCAAATCTTCTATCTTTTCTCTTTCTTTTCCTCTTTTTTTCTTGACTTCCAAGTTACACTTGGTGGAATCTCAACTGTAAAACCTAAAAATTAGTTTATTGGTACTGAAATCACTGCACTGAGGGATATTTGTGACTTCTCTGACATGAATCCCTAGTGTACCAATTCTCCTGTAGGATTTTTCTATGATTTGAAGGCCACAGACTATATCAAATCAAGATATACTGATCAAAAGAGTGTTCTCTGGAAAAGGATAACATAGGCAAAATAAATCATAAATAAGTTACATAAGGATGAGAAAGTAAGGGAAATAATATGCTAGTATTAGCACTGTATACCACATTGAGTTTATTTTATTTTGAGAGTATTATTTCAGCATTTCTACACATTTTGGTATAGTATGGGAATACACTTCATTAGAGTGTGGAAGTATTTGACCTAAATATCAAGTCTAATGAACAGAACATTTTTGTAAGGCAAAAGTGGTCTTTCTCTAACCTGTAAAGCCTGGTTTGAAAAGCAGCAACCTCATGAGAGCATTAGCATGTAAAAAGTCCAAACAGTCACACTTAGGGAATAGATCTACATCCCAATCAGCTTCCTTTGCACTGCGTAATCTGTACTGATACTGCATGGTAGAAAAATTTCCTGATTCATTGAAAACTTGTTAGCATTAAAATAATAAATCTCTGTACTTTAAAAACATTTCCCAGAACCATTTTTAATTATTAACAAGCTGTTCTTAAGTGACCTGGAACTAAAAACCTAAACAGTTTTTGAAACAATTTTTCCATTGTAAACTCCTAATTTAAGCCCCCGGTTTGGCTTTTAAAAGCCTGGACTTTTTTTTTTTTTTTACTTTCCTTTTTCCCTTTTACAACTGACTCCAAATCATGGATGTTGTAGAAGTCACCAGTTGTCCAGCCAAGATAATAAAGTTTCACTGTAATATTCTGAGAGTAGGCAACAAATTAGTATCAAGAAATGCTTTTCTGATTATTCTTCTTGGACTTCTGGAGTAGAAACATTATTCCCAGGGTATCATTAATATTTATTGTTGACAATATTTATTGTCCTTTTGTTTCTTTCTCCTGGGGAATTTTCTCCTATATGTCGCTAGGAGAAAATAACAACCGGGTGCTTAACAGCGATAAAAGAAGTTGCCACGCTCAGGGGAGGAGGGCACTTGGCTGCACCCCTATTATCTGAAGGTTTTTCTCTGGGGGGCAGAGATGCCGTGAGAATTGGGCTGGGAAAAAAGGTTCTGGGGCAGCTCCTTGTTGTCTTGTGCTCTCAGCATTTGGAGGAGAAGGAGGCTGAAGTCACTGTGGAGAGAATTCATCACCACTGCAGGACTCCATCTCCTGCTGCCTTTCTTCTACCAGAGTGGAGCTCTTCTCGTAAGAGTGGCCTTCGCACTGGGACATTATTAGCACCCTACCTCACCAAACAAAGGACCCTTCGCATTCTGCTCAGGTGCCTCAGGGGATCCCCCAGCCCTTTCCCCTTCCAGGGAGCCTCTCCCTGCTGTGTGTAGGGGCCACGCTGCTGCTGCTAGTCTGCCCTGTACCTCTGCCACTGCTCTGGGGCTTTTTTGTTTCACTGCAGCCCTTCACCCCTGGCCTGCCTATCGCAGTTCCAGCTACAGCTGCAGAGTTTCTGATACGTCTCGTCTACCACTTCGGGACTGCTCCTCCCTGCCGTTACAGCTTCCTGCTTCCAAGGTTCCTGCTACAGCTCCTTTTGCTAACCAGAGGGGCACCGAGAGCAATCAGCCCAGGGGGTTTGTGAAGCAAAGCCTTTCTTCCATCCCTCCCTATCTGGGCCAAG
The DNA here is from genome assembly GCF_901933205.1 of Camarhynchus parvulus. NCBI lineage: Eukaryota > Metazoa > Chordata > Aves > Passeriformes > Thraupidae > Camarhynchus > Camarhynchus parvulus. Next base: position 2,603,785 of record NC_044601.1, on the reverse strand, counting down.
CCGCCATTACAGCGAGCTCCCTGGGCTCGCGCCACAGCGCCCCCTGCAGCCCCGGGGGAATCACCGCGCCTGCGCTGCCACCGGGAGCCACCAGCGCCCCTGCCGGCTGTGAGCGGAACTGCACCAAAGGGGAAAGTGCTTAAACAGCAAGAAGAGACTTTATTGGGTTTTCTGGTTTATTCTTTATTTTGTTTGTTGTTGCTGTCACTGTTGTTGTTTGATTGCCTTGTTATACACAAGCATACTAGTAAAGAACTGTTACTTTCAAAGCTGTATTAATTCAGAGCAAGAGGGTGTACTATTCTCCATTCCAAGGGAGGTTCCCACCTTCCTTGGCAGGCTCCTGTCTTTCAAGCCAAGACATTTATGTTTGGACTTGGAGTTGTAAAAGACTACATTTCTCCATACCTGCACCAGCTACTGCACTGAGATAATGTGCAAATAGTTAAAAAAAAAAAAAAAAGACAAAAATGAAAAAAAATCTTTTTTTTGGACCTTTTAAATTACAGACAGAATTTAAGAGGAAGTAAATATTGGTTCCAGCTTTATGAGAACATATTTTATCTATCTGTTTAATAAGGGATTTTTCATCAGTAAATCCCTCCAAAAATATTTCTATTTGTTCAAAAAAACAGTTCTATTTCAGGTGCTCTGGAGATTTAGTATTTTATGAACAATAACACTAAAATCAAATACACTTTATCAGTTGACTAACAAGTAAATATGCCTCAGAGACTTGAAAGAATTACATTTGGAGTAGTCAACATCATGGGTAGGAGTTTCCCAACCAGAATTCTAATCTATCATTTTTTCTATCATTTCATCTCTTCCACTAGCTTTCTACTTCGAAACCTCAAAAGTCACAATTCAGCTATTTTCCTAATTCTTGTAAGAGAAAGAGCTTGAGAAAGAGATTACTTCAAGGGAGGGAAGGGGTGGCCTGCATATACCAACATGTACTTGACATCATACTTTGTGTCCTTCCCTCTTATGTTTCATTTTGATCTAACTGTCAAAAACTCATTTCTGGCCTTCAGACAGTTCAGTTTTGTCAACACTTATCCACTGCTGACTCTCCTTTCTTGAAGCAAAATTCAACTTAGGAACGAAAACTGGAACCCTGCCCCAAAAAACCCATATATTTCTTCCATTCAGAATATGTTTTGTAAGGGGAGAGGAGACTGGTTTTGATGGTCTGATTGACTTTAATTCATAAATAGTTATTTTACCTATATAACAAAAAACTGAAAAGCATCAACTTGTCTTTAAGGGATGAAAGATAATTTTCTTCTTTTTTATAGTGCTGTATTTCAGTAGAGACACATATAGGAAATTCTATAGCTTAACAAAGCTGTTAAATATGGATACTGAAGATTCAACAAAATTTAATTCAGAATTGTTTGACCTTTAACAAGTGTCTCCCTGAAAATAAGACATATCTGCAAGCTATAGCTGAACAGATCTTCCTAATTGAATCTCTTAATTAGCAAAGCAGTATTCAGTTCCTATAATCTAGCATAACTAATATTTTACCAGCTAATCAAGCTGAGTTGTTTAAACTGGAGAACAACTGCAGAATCCAAATAGTCTTCTTTGCACATGGATTTCTATGCAGATTCTTCATTTCTGCACTTTTCTTTCAAATTGGATTTGTATGCACTTTGGAGCAAGAAATTTAAATTTTAGCGCAGATCTCAAATTATCTGTGCAAATAATGATCACTTATCATAACAGACACTCCAAGTGAACAAAAGACTCCTTGTTATAGCATTTGCACTACAGATGGTATGTAAAGCTTATTATTTGTGTACTGGAGACATTTCCCCTTGTTAGGAAAGAGTTCTGATCAGCATGATTACTGCATTTTCCCATTAGTTTCAAGGACTTTCAGATCATTCAGAAGCGCCATAGATAAAGGGATACTGCATTAGAAATATTGCCACCTGTAAAATAAATGTATATTATAGTACACAATAATGTGACTCTGTGTATTAAAATAATAGAAAAGTGACTGACATATAACACACGTACCCAATATAAAATTTGCATAACTTATGGAAACTTAAATTTATGATGAAAATATAATGAATCTTTGAGGACGTAATTGTTTCATCACTCATGTAGTTCAAATCTGACTCTTCAAATTGGCCCTTACCATCCATTCTGGAAGACAGAAGCAAACAATAATTTTGCTGACCATAAAAGTGTCACCCAGAAAAAAAGGACATTTATGAATGTGCTTCACATCTTAATCGTACAGATCATAGGCCCACTTAAAAAATATATTAAAAATTGGAACTACAGTAGTTAAGAAAGATGACCCACTTAGAAAAGAGAATATAATGGATTTGTTGGGAGACATCAGGATTTTAACCAATAGGAAATCAAAGGAAGAAATTATGGTCATAGATGAAAATGGTTATCATTAAAAATAAATGCTCTCATCTTCACGAAGAACATTCTCACCAGATTTTCTTAGGTAGGTAAAAATCACCTAATTCCACCATATTTCTGCACATTTATCCTGCCACCTGACTGTTGTAGCTTTCCAAACCTTGTGACTTCATTCAGTTTCTCTGTTGCAAATGCCCCTGCCTTATGCTTTTTCCTGAATCATGCCCAAAAATTGTTTAAAAAGGTGGTTTTTTTTAAACCATATCAATGACTGCTGAAAGCAACCCAGTGCACAGGAACATGCTATGACAACTGTTTAATTTAACAATACAGGTATAGCCAAAGTCATGACAGTAATAGACTCATTTCTTATCATTTTCTCCAAATTAAAGAAACTAGAAGAAAAAAGATAGTATACAAGGTTCAAATCTTTTCAGTCAAAAACAATTGTTAACAGCAAAAATCTCTAAAATTGATATGTCTGGAAGAAAAGTGATCTGGAACTTTCTTGGCTTTATTGAATAGGCAAAGAAGAAAATTCTATTAATATTGTAAGGCAGAGAATCAAAGCCTCCTAGTCTCCATATGGTGTAACTCTGCAAGGATTAATGGAGTTTTAGTCATCTCCAGCATTCCAACTTGTCTGTCTCTTTGATATTTGCGACATAAATAAACCTGAAGGATATTACAAATTGCATCAGCCAGATTAGCGTCTCAAATATTCATTTATAATTGAGTACTCCTAGTTAGAGTCTTACTTTTATTTAACCAATCAGAACCTTCTTCGCAGAGAAGAAAAAAAAAAGAGAAAAATAGTTTTATAATCAACTATCAATAAATGCACATTTTGTAATTGTTAAAACTAGTGGTGAAGGTTGTTTACATCAGTGGCAACTAGTTGCAACAGCTTACCCACTGACAAGCCCAAGAAATTTTTGAAGCATTGCTACTCTACATAAAAACAAAAAACTCTCAATAAATAGCAACAAAAAACCAAACCAAACCAAAACAAAAAACACAAAAACCCCCAACAACCAAAAAAAACACCCCCAAAAAAACCAACAACAACAACAAACCAAAACAAACCCCAAAAATCCCTCAAAGTCTTCAGTACTACTAAGGAGGAAAAATGTACATAGATTCTTCATTTTCTAAATTTCCATGCTATCATTGATGCCTTCTGTAGGCTGACCTAGAACAGAGGCTAGGCTGAATTAAAGAATAAAGTAGAAATTTATTAAAAGGCCTCAATGGATAGACCTTGGGCAGTACAAGAGCCCAGCCAGGGCCACACCCAAGATGAACCCAAAATTGTCACAAAAATGGATGACCAGACCAAAATGTCACAAAAACAGATGGTTCTCACTTTTATTAGTTCTGGTCCATTTGCATATTGGAGCCAATTGTCCAATTACCGCCTCAGGTTATGAAGTCCCATCCTTCTTTTTTTTCTCTTTTCAGTCCATGTTGTTTATGCTCTTGGGCCTGAAATTTGGGTGGTTGTCCTTGGTCCCAAGCTAGGAAAGGAATTGTTTTGTCTAGCAGTACAGACTCTGAAAAATATAAAAGCTAAAACCTAAGGCATCATCATGACCTTCGAAATGACAGACAAGTCCGAAGTCTGTTTAATTCACCAACATTTGACACGCTGAATCCTTGTTTACTGACAGGAATTCTTCAGCCATCTACATACAAGACATAGTGATTGTAGAAGTGAATTTTTTCATAGGTAAGGAAACAGATAAAGGGTAAAACACACTCTAAAGCTCTCACACACACATACATTATCAGTTGCCAAGAGTGAAGGACTTCCTTAGATTCCATATGTTGTTCCATTACCTGGACGTGTGTATTGCTTGTAAAGTTACATTATAAACATTAGTAATAGTTACATTATAAACATTAGTAGGCTACATATATACACAAAGAGAATTCATTGGGGAAATAATGTAAATATTGAAACAACGTTTTTTTCATATTTACTTAGACAAAATTACCAATTACATTAGTGGGAAAGAACACATATAGGTGTATTTAAGGACTGAGGACAAAGATTATCATACACCTCACATAAAAGGGAAAGCAATCAGGAAGAATAGGTCTGATTAGAAAAGAAACCTCCATCAAGCCTCAACAAAAAAGTTGGTAAAGCAAGAGAGTTTGTTAAAATGAGGTCTAAAACTAAAAAAATAAGCCAAACAGAATCTCAGTTACAGGAACACATCTATGCTGTGTTATACACTTCAACTTCAGATAATACAGATAACATAGCTTCTCTGATGTTAACTCCTTCTGTATGATGATTTAACTGAGAAGTGAATATTCAAGGTGGAGAAAAAACTGCAGGAAAACAAATTTGCTGGATGAAATATGAGCAGGCAGTGCTCTTAGATCACAGTAATAGAGCAGTTCACAAAATTCTGTTAGGACAAAAAATGATTTTGTGATTGGCACAAAGTGTACTTACTTAAATCACACTGTCCTTGAATTTGCTGGGAAGTGTTTATTAAAAGTACAAACTGAGAAATACAAAACTTGTTGTGTCAATTGACAGCTTGGAGAGTCTAAAAATCAAAATACCCAGAACTGAGCATTCTTGTCAGCTCATTCTGATGTAGCTCATCAGATATGTGAAAAGAAAATGCCAGTTCTCAATTGCCTAACTGATTCAAAACCCTTTACTGTAAAACACTTGACTCATCCATACTGCAGTGCTTCATGCAACTCAGTCCTGGAATCTTCAAAGAATGGTAAAGGCCTGATTTTTGTCAGAACTTCATTTGAAGATTTTATTTTAATGCACTTAGGTTTCTTCTTTTTCTTCATTGAATGGTAATAGCACATTTACTCCAGAAAGAAAACTTCCCTACTTATTCAAAAAGACTCACAGAATTCTTTGTTAATTGAGATTGGATTGATTGACCATTTTTCGGGCTTGAATAATTAGATAAAATGATTATTTAACACTGTAGGGAACAATCCTTTACTGGTCCCTCAAGGGACAGACTAGGTGACCTAATTGGTCTTTTGCATTTCTCTTTTCTCTGTTGTAATGTATCTCTGTAAGACTACAAAACCTAATGAAATGTATTTGAAACAAACAGATTAAAATTGGTCCTGTAGCCTTTCAATAGGTAACATCTCATTATTAAAGGCATAGTTCTGTCTTTAATATGCTTGAAAGTATGTTGTTTTTACTGACTAAGATGTAAAAATTAAGACTCTGTTCAAACAGTACAGAAATTCAATGTATTGCCACTCTCCTTACTTCAGTGTACAAGAGAGAAAACAGAGCAGTGTTTGTCAGAATTTGATGATGATGTTTACGCATGCTTTATCCCCTCAGCTGAATGTGGAGTAGCCCAGATGAGATAAAAAAGAATGTTGAAGATTTAAATTTAAAAAAAAAAAAAATTGAAATGTAGTACAAGCTTTTTCAGTAACAATCTCCTTACACATTTGCGGTCAGCTTCTCCAGTCATCAGCCCACAGAAGATCATTTCAAAATTCCAGTGATATAATAGTTCTCAAGAAAAAGCAAACTAAAAATAGAAAATGAAGAGGTAGAAGACAAGGCTAAGGACATATCGTCATGACAGTTCAAGGAAGTAAGAGCTCAGCGTAAGGTAAAATTACCCCAGCTTAGAGCTCTTCTAAATTTCCTCTGACAAAGTCCAACTCTAGTTGTTGTTTATTAAACATTGCCAAGTTTCAGTAGAAATGGCACAGTGTGAAAAGAGACATTAGCATCTTACACTTACAAAATGAAGACATCACATAATTTTTTTTAAATATAAAATTTCTCTCAAAAATTATATGATGTATTACTTTTCTTAATATGAGAACTGTCTCTCTAGAAGCTTTTTCCTGAATCTGTATTCATTAACCACAAATGGATGTCAGGTTTGCCCTAACGTAATAAAAATGGTAAAAAAAGATTCCTTTCTTGTTATCTCTGTATTAGTATTCATTGCTTGTCTCATCCTGAGTACATTAAACTGATTAGCTATGTTTATTAACATAATAGTTGCAGATCAGGACGCATGTTGAGAAACATTATCTGTCTTATTTATAGGAATTATTCTTTGTGCACTGCCACAAGGACTCATAAAGTTAAAGCTTCTCAACTTCCTCTTCCATTATTTCAGCAGTATGAAAAATGTCATATTTGTGAACTGCTATCTGATTCCCTGGAAGCTTTTAGAACATTTTAGCAGTACTAATAGCATCTGATTCACCCACCCTTTCATTTTAGTAAACAACAGAATACAGAAAATAGACCTTCTGTAGTGAAAGCATTCTATTTCAAATTTAGCTTTGAGCTTAATGAAGAAAAGGCAGATGTTTGGGTTTAGTTCTGATTCATATAACAAATGGGGAGGAAGATGAATAGTTACATAACTAAAGAAACTTCATATTTTTTTGCTCTTCCTTTAAGCTTGTAATGAAACTAATTGATTATTTTTTCGTATGTAGTGCAATTCTACAAAATTAAAGAGATTTTGCATAGACATGTCCGTAAAATTGTTCTTGTTTTCAGGCTGTGTTATCCTGATACCTATGGTCCATAGAGATGCAAAACCTCTAAAAAGCCCCAGTTATTGGTGAGATTTAAGTTATTTAAGAAAAATGTATTAAGAGTTAAAAAAAAATCTAAATTCAGAATTCTAAAATTTCCCTTGCAGAATGATTGATTTTCACTCTATCACCTTACCTGGGAGAAAGTTCTTTTCCATGTCTATTTTCAAGCTTTATATATTAAAAAAAATTGCAACAGTTATACCTTTATTGTTACCTATCCAAGTATACCAAGCCATGCATGTCATTGTTGCAAAATTACAAACACAAAACCAAACTAAAAAACCAACTCAAAATGGACAAAATGGACTGTCAATATAGATAGACTATATGCCCCTATAGCCATACAGAGTCAACATATGAAAGCTTGATAATTGAGTAAAAATGTTGATGTAACATAGAAAGCAGTAATTTCTCAGAATATATACTTACTTGGGCAAGATTTAAGAAACCAAACATTTTTCATTTTGAAATAGGCTCTAGATCCCCTTCTAAGAATAGGTTTTTGGCTGATGACGGCTTTATTCATCTAAAATACAAAAAATGCAAAAGACTCTCACAGTCTCAAGTAATTTACCTCTGAAACAATTTGTTTCTAAGAAAGCTAGTATTCCTTTCCTACGGCTTCATATATTGAAATTTTCCTTCTGTACCAAAAATTCCTCACTACTCCTACTACATTTGCAGTAGTGAGATATAAAGGGCTGTAAGTAAGTTTTAAGATCAGAATTCAATTCTGTCCTATCTAACTGGAAAACCAATAAATTAAAAAAAAAATTAAATCAGTAATTGCAATGAGTAAAACAAACTTTTAGGCAGCTATTTTAAATAAAGGATTTTAGAGAGCCAGTGGATCACAAGCAAAATACCTGAGTAAAGTAACTTATTTGCAAAAAGAGAAATGGGTGGTGTCTATGTACAATCTTGCTGAATTCACAAAGTAATCTCCCATACGTATTTCCATGCCCTATCTGAAAAGATGTTTTTAGCAAAAGACACCAATGTAATGAACACCAAGGAATTTATCAGTTTTTCCTTGTCTTGTGATGAATCTGAGAATTAATATTTGTTCATCCTCAGGAAGAAAATACTGACAGTGGGAAAGGAGCACACTAACAGGAAGGACAAAATCTTGTTCTCTAATGGTGATGATTTTCATAATGAAATTTAGGCTGGCCATTAACAAAAACCTTCTGTCAGCAAGAGCTGAGAATTATTTTCTCATATCACCTAGAAGACAGCAGCCTTCACATGTGTATTTCTTTACAAAAAATGTTTAAGATAACATGTCTCCTCTCTCCAGCTGACAATATTCATCTTGCTTCAGGAAAGGACAGATTAAGCAGCTCTTGAGAACCCTGACAGCCTATTTTTATGTATCTTCATCATCCCTGGTAGTGTGAGCAGTAGATGGCCAGAGAGCTATACACAGAATTCCAAAACAGTTTATCTTTGTCCCCTTAGATATTTCCAAAATGGCCTCAGGAAAAAAGTCTACTTTCATTTATATTATTTACAAAAAAACTATCATGACCCACTTTCCATTTTGTGCAGTCATAGGAAGGGAGAATGGGTCAAGGGAAGATAACAAGCTGATCCATAAAGACATCAACATTTTTCCTTCATGGATCTTAGGACATTATGATGGCTGTTGTGAATTTCTATCAAGCTGGCAGTGCTCTTTCCCCTGCCCCTTTTGCCAGACCCTACTCAGGCACAGACAGGGAACAGGATGAGGAAAAAAAACACAGCAATATAGCTGCTGTTTGCCCATGTCAGCTGGAAAGCATGTTGAGTCCAGATCATTACAGGGACAGAAGACTACTCTGCCTGTTCCCAGCTTGGAGCCTGCTTTCTCTGCTTAGAAAGCAGCCTGCCCAGCAGGAAAGCTCTGGCCCTGCAGACAAGCATGCCATCAATCAATACACTGGATGCAGTTTAGAATGTTGCACAGAGTAACTTGTTCTACGGCATTAAAAACATTAGGCCACATCCACAGCTGGTGTAGCTCAGTAGTCTCATTGTTTTAAACAGATCAGAGCTGATTTATGTCAGCTGAATGTCCAATTCACACAACATTGGTTCTTTTGATCTTTGGATTCTTACAGTATTACTAAGGCTGGAGCTCTGAAGCAAAGCTGAAATGTTAAAGCTGTTATCCCCATTCTTTTAACAAAAAGCTTTTCCAGCTCAGAATGCATGTATAAATGAGCCAGATTCACAGCCCTAAACTGACACCCTACTGTGTATGTTATTAGAAAAAGCAAACTTTTACTTTAAATTACTTTTTTTATGAGTTTACTTCCCCAAATCTTTGTATTATTTAAACCTTTCATCATTTAAAATGTAACTGATCTTTTACATATAAGACACCAACAGGTATCTCAAAGCATTAATTCCATTTCTGCATGGAATTTATTTGTTTATAATTTGAAGCTATTAATTTAAATTACATGTGAAAGAAGGAGAAAACATAATCTGTAAGTAAAATTACTGTGACCAAGAAAAGTTGCAGAAAAGTGTAATCCCTCTAGTAATTTAATTTTGACTGATATAAAAGTGAAAAGACAATTTCTGACTACTGTTTACACACAAACTGCAAGTAATGTACATTAACAAGATTGGCTTTTGACCCAGTGAACTGGAAACTAAATTGCGTTGGTGCATGTGCACAATAAGAAGAATACTGTGACAAACTGAAAAATACTTACATTTCAACACAGAGTTTCAACACAGAGTTTTCTAGATCAGAACTATTCTTAGGTGAATGTCAGATGATGTAACCTGATATAGATGAAGAATGAGAGTGTTGCAAAAACCACCACAGGAGTTAAAAGCAGTAAAAACAACCTTAGACTTTATTCCCAGCTGCGCACAGATGGAGCAACGTGGTTCTCTAAAGAGTTCATGAATCTCAATGCACTCTTCTTGTTGTACCAATGTCCTAATTTAGATCAATTGCAAACTGTCTCCTTGCTATATTTATTTTCAACTCAGTATAAGTAGTACTTTGACAGTCATGCCAGGGACAAAACTACTGGTTTTATGAGTGTTACGACATGAAAACTTTCAGAGACTGGTAGAAATGTACCCACATTCTGAAGCAGTGGAGAACAAGAATCCAATAAAAGTCTTTCTAAAGCAAATTTCAAGAACAAGTCTCCAGTTTTCACAGTGCTGAACACCTCTGTCTTTGTAAATGCTGATGTCAATGGCAAGTGGAAGTACCTCAGGAAGCAAGAGTCATGTGCTAATGACAGCCGTACACACCCAGACAGGCTAGGGGCTAAAACATGGCTTAGCCATGTTTCTCTCTCTTGAGACCAGAAAACCAGTGTTCTGGGCTGTTAAGATTTCAAAAATGTGTCGTTGTTTCCTCTCATTGTTTAGTTATAAATAGAAAAAAAGATGGCTAGAGTTACCAATAAAAACAGTATGGAGCACTGGTAAAGTCACTTTACCAGAATAGCTCCTTCTCTGTTAGTAAGTGTTATTTGTGCATTCTTGCACCTCAAAAGTTATAAATACTTTGCATTGATTCTGAAATCTTAAATGGTTCCCATTTTTCCATGCAGTTGATGCTTTAAGAAAAAGAATACAAATTCCTACTGCTATCAGATAAATGAACAAGTAATGACCACTGGATGAGATGAAACTTTTGAAGTCTAATTGAAAACAGCAGGAAACTACTTTTTTTGTGAATTTTTCATTGTCACTTAAGACACCAAGGAGAAAGGTAGCAGCAAATACTAGTTTCTTTTGCATGTACCTTTTTATCCTCTCTGTTGAAAATGAAACTTTCCCAATTATTGAAGGATCATGAACATCATCTAATTACTTTTAATAATGTATTGGGGTAGTTTCTAAAGTAGTTATAATTACTCCAATTAGCTTTAAGGGATTATAAAGGTTTGTATGGTTCTTATCTAAAATGCTGTAATTTCAAAAAAGATTGCAGATATTTTGTAGCTCTATCTTTTAAACAATACTTGACATTCCCAAGAGGCACGTGGATTTTTCTGCACATGCTAGGAGGGTTTTTTCTGCCAGTCGCATAGTTATTTTTTAAATATTTGGGATGCCTTACTGAAAAGACATAACTCATGAATACAACTGTTTTAACACTGTCCATTCTTTTATAGCCATTTGCAAAACATATGCCCAGTTTGACTTCAACAGTGGCAAGTTTTGTACCTGCATTTCTTGGCCCATGGGGATAGATATTAGGTGTATGCTTTACACACTTGTTAACTTCTCTGGTTCACATGAAATATGGTTCATTACTGGATATTTGGTCCTTGCAACACATACAGAACAGTTGCATATCAGTAACTGCTGAGAATGTTGAGTTTGCACAAACCATACCCATGACGTAATCTTTTATGGTGATGAAAAATAAGTTAGCTTGAAGAAACCTGAAACCTTACAAGTTTTTGAAAATATGCAGATGTGTCTTCTGTACTTAAAAAACTCCACTACAGTGTAGATACACCGCAAAAGAGATCAGCAAGAAAAAGTGACTAATACTGCAGAAAATTTGATAGGCTATGCTACGAAATTATTTAGAAAAAATATTCAGATGGGTATCAAAATGGGACATTATAAGATGTGCATGAAATAAAGGACAAATTGTGCTCATAGTCTCACCCCTAGTCTCAGGTCCTAAGCCCATTTGATATACAAACATTAGCTATCCCTATGTTCTGGATATCCCCCTGTGAAGTGGAGAAGAGCACCAAAAAATCCCCAAACCATGTTCTTTTCAAGCCATTTTGGCACTCGTAAGCACTTTTTGGAAGGATAAGGAATATGACAATTTTTGCAACGAGGAGGAAGAAAAGGTGCTCAAAGCTAACCTGACCACTTGAAAGGTAAAGGAATGTAAGTGTGTTGGTATAGTTGGGATGCTACTTCAAAATTGGGTTGCTATGAAATAGAGACATTAGAGTCTATAGAAAATGAATTGGAGGACTACCTTATAACCATGCAAAATCCAGAGATGGCAAAAACAATAGACGATTGCTGAAAAGTTTCTTCTGACAAGTCTATTGTCAAACAATAGATCAACATTTCTGAAAAAATAAAGTGAGTTCCACATTCATTCAAATAATTTATTTGCTGCTTTTTGAGACTGTGCTCTGTTGTCCTTTATTCATCTGTCCAACCTTAACTTTCTAACCACAGAATCACAGAATCACTAGGTTGGTAGAGACCTTAAAGATCATCAAGTCCAACCCATGCCCTAAAACCTCAACTAGACCATGGCACCAAGCGCCATATCTAATCTTTTTTTAAACACATCCAGTGGTGACTCCACCACCTCTCCAGGCAGACAATTCCAGTATTTTATCACCCTTTTTGTAAAAAGCTTTTTCCTAATATCCAACCTTTATTTCCTTTGGGAGACTGTGTCCTCTGGTTCTGTCAGTTGCTGCCTGGATAAAGAGACCAACCCCTACCTGACTACAGCCAGCTTTCAGGAAGTTGTGAAGAGTGATGAGGTCACCTCTGAGTCTCCTTTTCTCCAGGCTAAACAACCCCAGCTCCCTCAGTCATTTGTCATAGGGCTTGTGTTCCAAGCCCCTCACCAGCCTTGTTGCCCTCCTCTGGATGCGCTCGAGTGTCTCAACATCCTTCCTAAACTGAGAGCCCAGAACTGGACACAGTACCCAAGGTACAGCCTCACCAGTGCTGAGTATGGGGGAAGAATGACCTCCCTGCTCCTGCTGGCCACACCATTCCTGATACAGGCCAGGGTGCCATTGGCCTTCTAGGCCACCAGGGCACAGTGCTGGCCCCACCAAGGCACACTGCTGGCTCACGTTCAGTCGGCTGTTGACCTGTACCCTCAGGCATCCCTTTCTGCCTGGGCACTGTCCAGCCACACCATCTGCAGGAGGTTATTGGGGCCAAAATGCAGGACTCACCACTTGGATTTATTAAACTTCATCTTGTTACACTCTGCCCATCCATCCAACCCTTCCAAGTCTCTCTGCAGAGCCACCCTATCCTCCAACAGATCAACACACACTCCCAGATTAGTGTCATCTGCAAATTTACTAATGAAACACCCTTATCCCTGACATCAATAAAAATATTAAACAGAACTGGTCCCAGCACAGACCCCTGAGGGACACCACTGGTGACTGGCCGCCAGCTGGATGCAGCACCGTTTGCCACCATTCTCTGAGCCTGGCCATCCAGCCACTTCCTAACCCAGCAAAGAGTGCTCCTGCCCAAGCCGTGGGCTGCCAGCTTTTCCAGGAGTGTGCTGTGGGAGACAGCATCAAAGGCCTTGCTGGAGTCCAGGTACACATCAACAGCCCTTCCTGCATCCACCAGGTGGTTCGCTTGGTCATGAAAGGAGATCAGGTTGGTCAAACATGACCTACCCCTTCTAAACCCGTGCTGGCTGGGTCTGACACCCTGGCCGTCCTGTAAGTCCTGTCTGATGACACTCAATATAATCTGTTCCATAATCTCACCTGGTACTGAGGTCAGGCTAACTGGCCTACAATTACAAGGATCCTCCTTCCCATCCTTTTTATGAATGAGTGTCACACTGGCCACCTTCCAGTCATCTGGAACCTCGCCAGTGAGCCAGGGCTGCTGGTAAATGATGGACAGCTTTCATAGATTTATGAACATCCAAGCAGCTCAGCAGTTCTCTGACTGCCTCTTCCTGGATAACAGGGGGCCCACTCTGCTCCCTGACACCATCTACCAACCCAGGAGGACAGCAGTCCTGAGGACAAGCCATCTTCCCACTAAGGACTGAGGCAAAGAAGCTGTCAAGCACTTCTGCCTTCTCATCTGCAGTTACTAATTTCTCTCCCGCATCCAGTAGAGAACAAAGGCTGATCTTACTCTTCCTTTTGCCATTAATATATTTGTAAAAACATTTTCTATTATCCTTTACAAAAGTGTCCAAATTAAGCTCAAACTGAGCTTTGGCCTCCCTAATTTTTTTCCTGTGTGCCCTAGCAACCCCCTTAAATACTTCCTGGGGGACCTGGCCTTCCTTCAAAAGATAATACATCCTCTTTTTATTCCTAAGTTCCTTCAAAACCTCATTGCCCATCTAAGCTGCTCGTTTTCCTCATTGAGTCGTCTTTCTGTGTGCAGGGACAGTCTGTTCCTGTGCCCTCAAGATGTCTGTTTTGAAGCACATCCACCTTTCCTGGACTCCTCCATTTTTAAGGGCTACTTCCCAAGGAACTCTCTGAATATGTCTCCTAAATAGGCCAAAGACTGCCCTCTGGAATGTAAAATTATTATTGATGCTCCTCCTGATTTCACCAAATGTCGAGAACTCTATCATTTCTTGATCCCCCTCCCCCAAGCAGCCTCCAACCACTACATCTCCCACCAGCCCATCTCTATTTGCAAACAACAGGTCTAACATAGTCTCTTCCCTGGTGGGTTCGCTCACCAGCTGTAACAAAAAGTTGTCCTCCACATACTGCTGGTGACAGAAGTGCTCAGCAGAAATTGGAGTTCCTACAGGTCAGCAGCAGCAATGTAATTTTTACTCACTGCTCTGTTTAACAGGTGTTAACCAATTACATTTAAATGGAAGAAAGATGGTAAGCCAATAGCTCACTCCACACTATTATTGTAGTAGTATCTGGTTCTCTAAAAGCCAGCAGTACTGCATAGCTTGCGCTCTTGTAGGCAGCACTTCACGTGAACAACACCTGCAATGACATAATTAACTTCCATCACTCTCATCATTATTATTCATAAGTATTCTTATATTTATAAACATGAAAATTATAGAAATAGATAAGTAGATCATAGCACCAGCAAAAGGCTGACCATCAAGTGTTTTCCCACGTCTCCATAGTTATTATATTTTTAATGGATTTTAAATGGATTTAGGTTTTTAAAAGGACTCTCACCCTAAAGTCTAAATTATTAATGGATTTTTATGAAAACAGGTAATCACTAAAACAGGCTACACTCAGCTACCTAAGACCTTTCTGTGTAACCAGTCACTCAGCCCAGCAGAGAAGTTACAGCACAAATGTAGATTTGTTCATAGCTAGGAATGTCCCACCACTAACTGCTGTGAATGCTGGGCTTGCATAATTAGCACATGCTAACTTTGGCCTTGTGTTTTGGGCCAGCAGGAGTCCTATATAAAATTTATGAAGTTTATTTAAATTTTCACAGTTAGACTTACATTGAGAAGAAGTACATCCAGAAAGTCTGTTAGGGCTGCTTTCTTCTGAAGGTCTTGATTTTGCAAAGAGATAAACTCATGATCCTCAAAGGGAATGGGAAGATGATTCCATCTTGTTAAAGAAAGCCATATTACATCATACTGACCAATTATAATTGACAGCAAAGCAATCTCTGATTGGCCAGGGAACAGTCTGTCACTTGGCCATGGCAAAAAGCCTGTCATTCAGAATATGCTTGAAGCACTCTTTATGTTAATTTCTGTAAATAGATGAAGGGATGCACCTCTAATGCATTTTACTTTGAAGACAGCTGTGATGATAGGAAACCTGATTAGGCAAGTGGTATAGCTTTAGAGAACAGCTTCTGAAGGGAGAGGAAAGCATTAAAATAGGCAAAATGGTAATTTGAGAGGTAATTCAATTTTGTGAGCACTGTATGACTTGTGAGGCTCCACATGAAATGCTGATGAGTGTCCACAAGAAGACTGAAAGGATGGGAGTGGAGCCTCCTGCCTGTTTCTGTGTCTTTTTATTTTAGTCTTGTAAATTCAAAATGCATTCAGTCGTGAAGTGACACAAGTAAATTGAAATGTAATTTAATGCCTAAAATAATGTTCTATTGCTGTCTTTGTGTTAACATTGTCAGCCTTAATATTTCATTCCCTCACATGCAGCAGTCCAAGGAATTCCTGTAGTAAGAATCAAGTTTCCATATTCTTTCTTGAATATCAAAGAACTTTCATGAAGTTGAAGAATGCTTCATTAAAGAAAAAAAGATGCATGGAATAAGACAGAAAGATTACAGTTGGGGGAGCAGGAGGCAGATAGAAGGGGAAAAAGGAAATATCAAGAAACCATCCACATTTCAATACATTGTATGGTAGCACTGTGCATATATTTTGTGCTGGGTGCAGGGGGTGGGGGTGGAGAAAGTGGTTAGCAAGACAGGGAAGGACTCCACAACACAGAGGAGTAAAACTAATTCTTTTAATTGTTAAGAGAAGTAAAAAGTGAGAAAATCTATCCTCTCCCACCCCCCTTCACCCTTAATCACTATCAAGTTAACACAGCATCATTCACTGTTCTCAGAGTTGTATTTTTGTAACATTAGTTACATAATTGTATAGTAATTAATTGACTAAAATTTGCTATTTGATCAGTAACAATAGCCTTAAAATACAACCAGGAAAAAGCCTTAACATATCAACAGCTAAAGTGAAAAATCTGTATCTTTTACAAACATATTAAGGAAAGTGGATCTCAAATACTGCTCATATGTAACTACAGATGTTCAATTAAGGATACATCTGCACATGGAATTAGCTGTTCCGTCAGTTACATCCCATACTAAACAGCCAAAGAATCAAGAACAGCACAGTTCTTGATTGTTCAGATTCCAGGATCAGTTTGTCAAAATGACCAGGTCCTGTTGCTGTCAGTGATCACAAGGTAATCCTAAGATTAAATCTACATGTGGTTCTCAAACCAGGCACTGAACCTCCTATTTGTCTCGACTGCAGTGTCCAGTGGGCCCAGCTCAACCCCCAAAACTCTACTACATGGTTAGCAACTCCCTCTCTTTTTTAGCTTCATGATTCTGCAAATCCCATGTTCAGAGGCCAAACTTTCCTTATTTTCATAATTCATTCCCAGGGTTAACAAAATCTTGTGGGGAACTATGCACTGACATGCCAAATTCAATCTATGACTTAACTTCCTTTAATACCTGTACATAGTCCTGTCAAGACCTAGGGGGAAAAATATCACACAACTAGTATACTACCCTAGGAGTTTCCCTACCCCTTAGGATTTGGCTAACTCAAATGCTATGCCTTCATACAAGACAGCATTCATGTGATACTTAGTAGAACCACAGAACCTCATAAGTTAAAAGTGACTTCCGAAAGTTATCTAGTTTGGTTCCAGTTCAAAAGCAGTTCAGTCAGAGCAGATCGTTACATCATGCTCTGTCAAGTTATGACAATCTGCAAGAATGATTTTCCTACATCTCTCTGAGCAGAATCCCAGATTTTCACTGTGTTCATGCCAAATTGCTCAAGGTAAAGTGAATAAGCAAAATAATAGGCGCTCTTGTTGAAAGTTTTTTAGCTTCTGTTTACAAGAAAAGCAAGTATCTGTACTGTGCATATTTGTTGACAGTCCTTAACTTAGTATCCTCTACTGCTGAGCACCCTAGCAGGATAGACTCTTCTACTTATCTCTATGCTGTTTCCAGTGCTGAGCCACACTGTAATCCTGTTAACACAGTGATGAGTTGGCCTGGATAAGGTTTTGTTAAGATAGATATTTCTGAATACTGATGGAGTGTGTTTAATTTGATGTGACCATATACTGTATTTTATACACTTTTTCCACGCGGTTGATTATTATAAGAAAGGGAGGAAGGGGAACAAAAAAAAAAAGAAAAAAAAACCCAACCTTGCCTAAACAGTTCAACTCTGCTTTCCATTTTTTTAATACTTATTTTCATACTTCTGCTTCATACTTTTCATGCTTGTTCCTTTAGAGAGGATTTAATGGGAAAAAGAGAGCTGCCACAGTACTTTTTCTCATCACTTGCCCCTCCTGCCATAATGCAAAAACAAGCAGAAGATGCCAGTCATCAGAACCTTCTCTAGATCTCTTTTTCCTGCTCTCTGTGATGGGAGGCATTCCTGAACTGGACCACTCCTACTTATTCAGCAGCAGCTGATTAGGAATTGTTGTGAGACGGTCTTGTAGGGAGCACTTCATAGTGGAGTTGTTTTCAGTGGTGGGTGGGTGGGAATCTGTTATCTGTCACAGGGGTTACGTACATTTAGAAGTTTTAGCCCAGTGGTAACTCTCTCACTTGTCATCCCCATTTCCCTTTTCATGTTACCTCTCCTATTCTGACACACCAACAGCCTTCATTCCTTAGCAAGCACAGCACTCTCTTGTACAGTGATTACAATTGACAAAGAAAAATCAGATCTTTATATATTTAATAACTGATTGTAAAGAACAGAAGATACTGTATCAGTTTGTATAGCCATCACAGTATTTTAATACATACCTGGGGGTCTTTTTCCATCTTTGCTGACAGTTTACTTCTCTTAACTTTTCTATAAAGTACATTTCAAAACATGTAACACTTCATATATTCCAGAATTCTTAAAAGGCAGACAGAGTAATTACAACTGCACTAATTTATAGGAAACTTTTCACATTAAATAATCTTAACAAATATGCAGAAATCCAGAAATCCTTGTCAATCTTCAAGACCAAAGAGATGCAATATATTTTTTTATCCCAGATGGCCCAAAGAGTGCTCAGAAAATTCCATCTACTTTGACACAGTTTCTGAGTATATCTCATTTTTGTGGCTCAGACACTAGAAGGAAGAAGTGGTTGCTGCTCATTCCAAGATCAGTGTTAATGCCTTGTGATGCATGTAGAATGCCAGCTGGGACCATTCAGCTGAGTAATATCCATGAGCATCTGAGCATCTTGCAGGATTCCCTTTAGCCTTTCTAAATATGCATGCTATCTGCTTGTATTGGTGTCAGGCAACTTGGTGGGGAAAGGAAGGAAAGGGAGGGGAAAGGTGGGAAGGGGAAGGGGAAGGGGAAAGAAAAGCTTTTGCATGATGAATTATTAAATGTTAGATGAAAGTGTCAATGCACAACACGCTTAGCTATATCCACCCTTAATTGGAGCCAGATGGAGAGACGCGAGATCAGGTACCAAAACCAGCCCTGTCTCATAGGCACAAAATGCAAACTAGGTAAAGATCTCGAGTCTATTTCAGACACTCCAGGAGCTTACATGTACAAGTCACACACAGTATTGCACACCCTTATTTAGACACATTAATAGTCAAGGCCAAACTCCGCAATGAATGAGATTTCTCTGGAAAGACACAGAGAGAGGAACATAAGTCTTAAAGGTAAGAAAGTTTCTGATCCAGCCGTGGAGTTCACATATCTGTGAGGTTCAGGATCACAGAAAAATCCAAAGAGCAGTTATCAGATTTCCTAAAATTACCCAGAAAATCTCTCTGAGGCATGCTCTTTCCCCACTCAGGAAGGAAAATATCATCAAACACCTCTCACTACAGACTTCAAAGGCCTTAAAGATCTTATCTGCCAAGGATAGATGTTTTAATAAAGACTTCTAGAAGGAAAAATATTCCAGAAGGTGGAATCATCCATGTAGAACACACAAACTAACTAATATTTATCACTGACTGTGAATTGCTTTGTCCTGGAGATCTACCTCCCAGAGCCTCTCAGCAGCACCTTCTATGAAAAACCTAAAAACAGCTCTTTCCTACAAGAAAAAAAGGTTTTGAAAAAAATTTTGAAAAAAGATTTTCAAATACGCTTTTAATGGGCTAATATAGTTTTTTCAATGGTTCCATTGCTCTCAAGTATGATTAACATTTGATATTAAAATAATTAAAATAAGGTAGTTGAAGCGGATAATTTGGAATGTTGCTTTTCAAATAGCTGTTTTCACTGCTTTAAAAACTGTCTCATTACCACCACTCATATTCAGGGTTACTTTTACTTCAATTACTAAGTCTTTTTGGGTTATCTTGTTTGGGTTTTAAAGAAAATAATTATTCTAATCAACTGTGATAAACAGCACTCATAGTTCACAATTTTCATCATTAATCCGGCAATAGCATATCCATATTCCATGTGATATAAGTATGACAGTCCCTAGAAACAGCATTTTCAATAAGAAAAAAAAGTAGTGGAAAGGATAATTAAATTTTATGGCATACAGAGAAATCACACTACTAGTTTTTACACCAGATCATGGAATATTTTTTGATATTTCTAGGCAGTGTGTAAAAGTATTGCATACAGCACAAGGAAAATTATATGTCCACTGGAATTTGGCTGCGAAATTAAAAATAATAAAAATTATAGTCCCATTTTTATCTGCCTACAACAGTTGATCTATAATCCACTGCAATGGAAGGTGGCAGATTTCGCAAGACAACAGGTTAGGGCTTTCAGGCTAATGTGTTCTTGTGCACGAGGACAATGTGGAAGAATCAATGCAAAATCCTCAAAAATATTCCATTAACAATTTCAAAATGTCATTCAGTGCTTGTTTTGTGAGCCCATAAACACTGCTGCACCAAGAAAAACCAATCCAAGAAATTGATTGAAGCAGTTGGTCAGCATCCTCCTCATTCTTCTCATTGTCCTCATATTGCAGCTGTATGCATTTATCGGCTGGTGGTCTTGCCAAAACCTTTGCAAAAGCTGCTCAGTGGTTGGTTGTTGGCTTGTAAAACTGAGACTGATTGTCAGCAAAATGTCAAATGTGACTCCACAAGCTGGAGTTGTTTTAAAATGACCACCATCACAGCATTGACCTTGAAAATGATAAAGGCTCACTGATAAGAGTTAGATCACAGATACTTGTATCCTCTAGGCTTTTACATTTACATCTGTTTCTGCTCAGATTTGGGGGGGATGTAGTACACAAGCATCAATGAAGGTATAAGAGAGAATCAAGTGTAAAAAAGATACTCCCTATACGCTGGCTGCATAGATACAGTGACGTGGTAGCTGCATATCATCAAGCAGTATTCAGCTCAGCATCAATCAGATATGCCAAATATAACCAAGGCCTTCATGTTTCAAGGACTGTAACGTACATTTTTAAATTTCATTTTTGATCATTTCCAAGTACTTGGTGCTTTTACACACATTTACATACCACCAGAATGTTTTGGTCTCACAAGCAAATGTGACCCCAAATGTAAAATACATCCTGATCTCACCATTTGACTCTTAGGTTCATATTTTCCATCTCCTTCAGACCCTTCTTTATCTACCTCCCAAAACACACCCTAGTTCAAATCCCATTACAACTAACTATAAGCATACTTACAACTGTGTCTTACACATAGAGCAGATTTGACCAAGGCATGACTGAGAAAAAAAGCTTATATTAAAGTCAATATATTATTAATAAATGTCCTTTGTTGTTCTTTGTCAGCTCTAAGAGAAGCCAATATTCTAAGCTAAGCTAAGCTAAACATTGCTCCATGAAGCAGTGACACCACATTAAATTAAAATCTGTTAAAAGGATTTACCTGCTAGGAGGAATTGCCATTCTTTATCAATAAGACTTTGCATTTTATAGGTTTCTAGTTTATCTTTAGTCTAAATACTTGGAGGCTCTACCCTTTAATTTTATGTATACATTGATTCTACTGTGTCTCACCACACCTAATGAGCATGTTTGGTTCTTTGTCAATAGAAACTAATGATTAAATGAAGAAAGGTAATCAGATTGAAACAAAGATAAGAGATATTTCTTTTATACCAGACTGGAACACACTATTGTCAATGCCTTTATCTGTGAAAGAAAAGTTAGATCCAGTCTCTGGTATGTTTGATACCAACAGGCAAGGCCTTCAGGCAGGCATTGCTTCAAAGGCAATGCGAAGGTATTCACAGATGTACTACTCAATTTGTGAGGCAAGACAATGGTTTTATTTCATGCACAAATGCTCATTATACATACAGGAAAGCAGTCACGTCCTGTCCCTCTTTCTGCGAACAATAACTATTTTTAGTTCTGAAAATCCTCGAGAAATACATTGCAGCAGAACAGAAGGAGCTTTTCCCACTCTAACAGAGCTTTCATGTATATCTTCAAAAAATATGGAAAGTATGGAAACATAAATTTCTTTGGAATGTGAGCAAGAGAACACAGAGACTTTGTACGTTTTCACTAGGGAATAAGTAAGCAAACTAAAAGAATGCAGCAACAGAAATCATTACTCTTTTTTCCCCTCTTTATGGCTGACAAATTTGTAGAGCAGATATTAAGAAAATTCCCCATTGAATCATACTGAAGACTGTGATTAGAGGATGGCTCACAATTTTTGGTAGAAAGTGAGCTCCTCTGTGATGAATCTTAACTAAAAACAAAAAATGCCATGCATCTTGCATTAGCACAAAACAACCATAAAAGAAATAGAGTATGTACATACATTAGACAAAGAGAGAATTTTTTTTTTAACAAAGTGTTGTTATTATTATACTGTGCTTTCAACTTAGTTCTCAACATAAACTGTTTGTACAGTGGAAGAAATACATACTCATTATAAATGGTGTAGACAAAATTTATAGAAACAAATCTCTCTCTGTATTTTTTCCCTCTCATTTCAGAGCTAAGTGACTATTGTACCCTTACTCTTAAGCATAATGAAAGTTTGTTGAATTATTAGTAGTTTGGACTGCATATTGATTTAGTGGAAATCATTAATTACATAATAAAATCAAAAGTATGTGAAAGAAAATTGTGTAGAAGAAGGAATTAAATCACTATAACAGTTGAACTCTTAAGAGACAGGGCACAAAATGTGCTTGTACTGCTTTTCAGTGAATTTCAAGCAGTAATTTTTCCAAAAGTTCAATCCAGCTTGTTTATTTAAAAACCAAGCAAACATAATCTGCAGACAAATTTTTTACATCCTCTGCTCATCTCTGCTTACATACTGGGCTGAAAGTCTAAGTCTGTAGTGAGAAAATGGGACTGCAAGCCTTGGAATTATCTTGACAATGCCTTCAGGTTGGAAATAACTATCACTGTGGATCCATTTCATCTGTACCTGGTCCTTTAAATTGACCAGACTCGTAACAAGCCCTCACATATTCGAGTAACACAAAATAAAACATTTATCTTTTCTTGATTCCCTAGTGATGTGCCCCTCTATCTGCCTTCACCAAAACCTCATTCTCAGGATACCAAAATGGGAAATCTTCAGACTAGATATACAGCTTAACACTTTCTTTTCTCACAAAAAAAAAAAAAGCTGACATTTCTAGCAGGATTTGTGAAGTATTCCTGCAAGTGGTAACAATATTGCCAGCAACCTTATCTTCTCCCCAGTGAGTGTTGGTCTCTACTGGTAACCGAGACAGTGATAACCATGAAAATAAATAATGTGTTTGAATCTTGAACTTACCAGACCCTGGTTAGCACTGCCATGGCTAACCATTCTCTTACCCTATTGCTTGAGTAGCCCTCTTGAAAATGGAAGAGACTCAAGTGTAAATGATTTCACCATTTCAGTGAAAAGCAATCACATTTGTGACAAGTCCATTTGGAATTCAGTCTGGCTAAGGACATCAAGAATGAAAGGAAGGGCCTCTTCAAATGTATCAATAACAAAAGGAATATAGTGGGGAATATGTAGGCCCAGCATTGAATGGAACAGGCACCCTTGCAACGGAGGCTGCAGATAAGACTAAGAATGCCTTCCTTGCTTCAGTCTTCACTATAAAGGCTGGCCTCAGGAATGCCTGAC
Source organism: Camarhynchus parvulus (assembly GCF_901933205.1). Taxonomy (NCBI): domain Eukaryota; kingdom Metazoa; phylum Chordata; class Aves; order Passeriformes; family Thraupidae; genus Camarhynchus; species Camarhynchus parvulus. The sequence continues at coordinate 2,580,301 of NC_044601.1, read as the reverse complement.
CCAGGAGACCAGGAAGAAGGCTTGAAAAAAGGAATAGTTCCCCTTGATTGAGGAAGATCAGGTTAGAAACCATCTAGTCAAGCTTAACATCCACAAGTCTGTGGGCCCTGAAGGGATGCACCCATGAATGCTGAGAGAATAGATGGGCATTATTGCTATTCCACTCTCAATCATCTTTGAGAGGGCATGACAGTCAGGAGAGATTCCTCAGGACCGGAAGAAAGAAAATGTCACCACAATCTTAAAAAAAGTACAATCTTCCAGAAAACTTAATTTAGTCTTTTCTCTAATAAAAACATCAGAATTAATCTATTTGGTGGAAGTGTTGATTAGTCTGAGGGTATGAAGGCTCTGCAGAGGGATCTCGACAGGATGGAATGATGTTCCAAGGCTAGTGGAATGAGATTCAACAAGACCTAATATCAGCTCCTGCCATTGAATCACAACAACCCTACAGAGGTCTATAGACTTGGGGCTGGAAAGCTGCCACTGCTCAGCAGCTGAACATGAGCCAACCATGCCATGGTGGCCAAGGAGCAGTGGTCCCTGGCCTACATGAGCAACAGTGTGGCCAACAGGACCAGGGCAGTGACCTTCCCCCATTCTCAGAACTGGTGAGTCTGCACCTCAAACCCTGTGTCCAGTTCTGGAGCTCTCACTACAGAAAGGACATTGAGAGGCAGGAGGGTATGCAGAAGGGCAACAGGCGTGGGAAAGGGTCTGGATCATATGTCTGGTAAGGTGCAACTCAGAGAGCTGGAGATGTTCAGCCTAGAGTCCACTCAGAATGGACTTTAGCGCTGTCCAAAACCCCCTGACAGTAAGCTGTAGACAGGTGAGAATTGATCTCTTCTCCTAGGCACCAAATGATGGGGAAAGAGGACAGTGTCAAGACGTTCCCCAGGATTAGATGTTAGGAAAAATTTCTTCACCAAAAGGGTCATCAAGTACTGGAACAGGCTGTCCAGGGAAGTGGTTGAGTCACCAACCCAGGAAGAATTTAAAGGCTTGTAGATGTGATGCGTATGGACATGGCTTAGTGGTGGGCTTGGCAGTGCTGGATTAACAACTATACTCAAGGATCTTAAGGATTTTTCTAACCTAAATGAACCTCTGTGATTCCTGATTCTGACATAAATTTGTCACGAAACATATTCTTATTATATGTCCATCATCATCTGGGTTACAATTCAGGTCATTTTGAGGTCTCTAATTGACATGATTTCAGTGTGACAGAATGACAGTTACCTATAACAGAAATTCTTTCGTATTGTCTAATGTAAGATAAGGAAAGGAAAGCTCCAGGGTTTCTTAAATATCTCTCTGGATAAAAGCAGTTTTCCCTTATATCACAAATGAGGACATTTGAAATATATTAAGTATGAAGCCTCCAAATATTTGTGTAAGACTGCCACCTCTTACTCGTTACGTGGACTACTAGAGATATAAAACCATATGTGAGCATCTTGAAGCACACAAAATAACAAAAAAAATTGAAAAAATATAAGCATATGTTTGATATATTTGCAGTACACATTAGATGCTTTAAGCACTAGAATTAAAATACAGATGAGTTGACCATATGCTTTCACTAGGGCAAACATATACAAATAAAAATCTAATTCTTAGATGTCTTTCTGAGGACACTATTTTAATACAGATAAAAAATACCTAAGGGTTAAGGGACATTGCAGGTATACAGGGGTATTTCTGTGGTGGTATATAGGGAGATACCAGCTGTAAAACCAGGGATCTCATTGGCATAAGAGTAGGTAAGGATTTGTCCTACATGCTGATAAATTGATAATATCGTAGCACACATAATCCAAAAAAGTAAATTATTTCTCATCCATGACTAAATATCGGTCTGGAACCAAGACAGCGAGACAGCACAAAATAATCCCAAAATATAACTGTAGAGTCCAACTCAGTATGACTGGCAAATCCATGGAATAATGCATGATTTCAGCAAATCCCATCATCCAAAATAAACATTTGAATTGGCATCAATTTATGGCCAACAGATCAGAGTTTTTGCAATACAGCCAATCCAATCTTCCAAATAAAAAAAAAAAAAAAAGGCTCACAAGACCGGCAAGAGTTAGTGAGAAATGGTCAGTGAGATAAGAAAAGAATCAATCATGGCAAATATCTCGGACCAGCAGAAGCCCCATGAGTCATAGATATATTATTAGATAGGAGAATTTTTCTCAGTTTCTAATACTATTTCCTGCATTTTGAGATTTGGTCACATACATTGCTTTATGACTTTTTTTATATAAAAATAAAAACCAACAGTCTTGTGCAAAAAGCAGTCTGGCAAACTGTATTTTATAGTGGAAGGTGCAGAGAGGATAGAAAGGGAATCTCAAAGGTCAGTGCTTTAAGGAACTTTCACTGGTCAATACATTATGGTTTTTTTATTCTTTTTGCTTATTTATTTTTTTCCCAGCATATTGATAGCAACCAAGTAGTTTTGTCCTTTCTCTCAGCCACACCAGTTGGGCAAATACTCTGGCATCATGTTTAAATGAATTCACCCTTTCTGGGCAAAGCAAAGCTTCTGCTCACATATGAGAGACAGAAAATGAACACTGCCTTTCGTAAATAACTCTTTCAATATGTAAGTTATTTTTATTTCATAACATCTGTAGCCAGTGTTTAAAATATTTTGGTCTTTATTCAGTACATCACAGAGGCAATTGCTGAACTTTAAAAATTAGTATAAACCTTCATTATTTTCAAATAATATGTTTATGTTTTGTTTCATTAGCAGAACAGAATAAAGAAAGAGTCTTGCTATCTGTTAAACATGACCAACACTGCATGTTGATCAGGTCTGTGTGTGCAAATCTAGGTAAGTACCTTCAGATGTAAACATAGGTAGAAAATGTGCTGATCTACTTTTTTTATCTGGATTTTTATTAGAATAACCTATTTCAACAGGAAATTTTTTGGAGAATAAAACCTTAGGAGGCTTTACTTGATTTTCTAGTTTGTAGCAAAATCAGAGTTTTTACTCTTCCAAACGTGAGTTTTCATTTCAACTGAACAAACCCTCTAATGCTGAGGAATTAACAAAAGTCATGGTATTTGCAATGGGACCAAGGGAAAAAAGCAAAAGCTCCCACTGCAGCTTTTGAAATTAGAGAAACTGTCAGATAATCAGTGGAAGTAGGATTAACATCAGCAAACAGTTGTTTTTAGTTGACCTTTCCATCACTGATGACACTAAAACATTAATTCAGTTTAGCAACTGACTGACTTGTTGTACATAAGATGTTGAGGACATACCAGAATTGTTGATGAAGACCCAGTTTAAGCTTCTGGAAAGATATTCTAACCTTTACAGGTTTTCTCCACAGGCAACAGTTAATATGAACAATAATAACTGTTCTCTGTGGAGAGTTGTAATAACAATGATGTCCTGCCAAAGCCTGGCAACAATGAAGATGAGAAGTGTTTGGAAAATATATTCATCTATTACAGAATTTCTTATCAAAATCTGTCAGACCGGTCAGTGTTGGGTCACATAAAATCACGAAGAAGCTGAGCTGATACTGTGAGCAAATGTACTCGGAACAGTAAACAGTAAACAAAAATACAAGGAATCTGTTTATTCAGCCAGGTTCAAGAAATTCTAGCAAATAAGGCACAAGATAGTGATATCTATCACAATCTAATCACTTCAGGTTTCAAAATCAGTCGGTAATATTTGTGTTCATGCTAAAAATCTCAAAGTCATCTATTTTCTGCTGTTAAAACAACCAATGCAGCCATCATATTGCATAGTTGGCTTCACTGATTCTAAGGTAGTACCTCGGATTCACATAGTAGTTTAGGAACAAAATCAGTAAATAATTGCCAATTTCCTTCATCCAAAATTGTCATTTGTTCAGAATGTAATTTACCAATAATTCTCAAAGCATTTTATAAATGTGAAGCTAATCTTCGCAGTATTGTTATTAATAGCTCAAAGAATTATTTGTACTCTTCAGTTCAAAAAACACTAGGCACATGCCCTTGCCTGATCTTGTATCTACTCTCTTAGCAAATGCAAATGTCAGAAAATGAATAGGTGTTTCTGCTAAGAGAATCACTTGTTTCTTATTCTATATATTTAAATTTGTTTTAATCATCAACACTTCATATATAACACATCCTTTATCCCTCGCCACTGCACACATACTCTAAATTTAATTAAAGTAACTGAAATGGAACTACAGATAATTTGTTTTTTAAATAGACTGCCACATGCTCCATTTACATAAAACCCATTAGTTTGCATTAAATACAAATTAGCTGCTGATATGAGTTAAATCACATATAAATAGTTCAGAATAGCCTCAAACCCCCACATTTTAATTAATATAACAGTTAACCAGATTTATCAGTAAGGTAATCAAGACTCTCACTCATTCATTTTTCAGTACAAGAGGCCAGAGAATGAAGAGTTGTCCTGTAACACTGTTATTTTATCAACCAAATAAAGGTACAAAGGTAGGAGAAATGCACCGATTCATGCATTTGTAACAAATATACTGCTTTAAAATGATTCTGGAACCGCCACACTAAAGGCAATAAGAACAAAATCTACATTGTGAGAAGAAAATGAAGATGCTGAAAAACCTTTAAGTCTTGAACTTCTAGCTTTTGCAGAAAATTGGGGATATCATAAAAGAACTGTGAAGACACACTTTTTTCCTATCTTCTGAACATAAAAGCAAAATATAATATGACAAAAGAAGGATTTAAGACACTTCTTAAGAAATTGTCATATGATGAAATTACTCATTCAAAATGCCAGGCTCTGACATTTCTCTCCAACAGTTAGAAATACCAGCAAAATAGAGTCATTCCTTGGTAACATTTCATCATCTTCCAAAATGGTTACAACAACACTTTATCTACATGTGAGTTCTGCAATTAGCCAGCTTGCTGAAACAGAGCAAAACACTGCCAAAAGCTCATCTTAATGACACCCAGGTAGTAAACGTTTTCCCAAGTTTGTACCTACACAGGTCCATAAAGGACATTTTGGCATATACTTCAGGAACTTTAAAATCGCAACACATTTTGAGAAAGCACATACGTAAACACAACAAAGTGGTATCCCTGAGCTCTTTGCAGAAATTCAAAATTCACAAGATTAGAAGGCTCTTTAAATGGTGGTGTTTAACAAATCAAAGAAATGGCACCCCCTGGAAAGCAAAACACCACAAATTCAGTACCACTGTAATGAAAGAAAAAGGCAAAATAAAAGGTGGTTAAGTAGTCAGGCTACATTCTTTGGCAGAATGGAAAGCAATTGAAGTAGCACTAATGTAGGAATTGTACAGCCATTACAGGTTTTGGACAAGTTGGACTATCAGATGTCACAAATGATTCACTTTGTTTTGCTGCTATGGTTACACAAGGGCATAGACAATACTGAAGGACTGGACATCCAGTTTAATATCAAGTGTAAGAAGCTGAGCCACATCATCACTCTATGAAAAAGCCAGGTCTGATACACTATCTTGCAAGGTCAAGCCCTATTTGTGCAAAAAATTGAGCTGCAATTAGTCTTCAATGCAGTCTGTAGAAAAGTTCATTCCTGAATGAATGCGATAGCATTAAATCTGCTTTTTGAGTTGCTTAATGTTTTTAGGATATGGTCCTTAACTTGCATTTTTTTTTTAAAGTAAAGATAATTTTTTATCAATTCCAAATAAAGGTGCATCCAATACACAGGAGATTGACAGAAACATCAAAACTAAAATGCCCTAACTAAAATGCCCTAACTGATTGTAGAATCCAACATGGTATGTAAGTATTTATATTTAACTGAAGGAGAATTTGATCTGATGTTTCTAATTTGGCATGCATATACACTCAAAGTAATTCTATTCTGTTCAGTCAGGAAGAACAGAGCATAATTAGCAAAGAATTAGTCATCCTAGATTCACTGATTCATCTTAGCAGTGTTTTACATAAAGTATTAATATACAGTGCATAATATGCTATGTGTCTTAATTTTTAAATGATTTAGGAATTTTAAATGCAAGCAAGGTTCTCTAATGTATTACGACTGACACTAATATTCCAAAGAAATGCTCAAAGATTACAATCAAAAACAATTATTAGATATAAACAAAAATTAGGAAAATATGCTACATGATAGCATCTTTGAAAAGGAAGTGGAACATTCATTATTCATATTAAAACAAAAAAAATATATTTAGTACCACATCTGTTTAACATGGATGTTCACTCATACATTTTGCTACCCAAGGCAATGGAACAGTTTTAATTCTATTTGCATCCCTCCAGAGAGGTAACTACCCATAAAGACTGAGTAATTTTGCCCAATGAATATCAGTGAAATAAACAGTGACATAACAGCTATTTTGCTTCTTAAAAGCCAGTTTTTGCAGTAAATTATTCATTGTAAGAAACAGCAGGATAGGCTATGTCAGTTACATCAGTGTCATACTGTGTCTGTTCCAAGATACAACAGACTAAAATAGGTGTGATGTGTCACAACAAAAGGTGAAGTATGAACAGACAAGTAAGCCCCAAAATACCCAAATATTTTCAACAAGCCCAGTAACTCAATGTAGGAACATAAATGAAGAAAAATCTAACCTTTTCCAAAAACACTAATCAAAGATCCAATCCTTGAAAACTTTTAAGTACAACTAATCAGAGAAGATTTGTGAACACATCATTACTCAGGATCAAGTTAACTAAAAAACATTTTCAACTGCTTTGCTGTACTTCAACAAATGTTTTCTATCTAAATCTAAAAGCTCAACAAAAATTATTATATGCTTGTGGCAGGATGCTTACATAAAATTGTTTCAGATTGATTATTTTCTATAATCTAAAGTCCTGTGAAACTCTTAAAAGCAGATATTTCCTATAAGGCTACATAGTCCTGTAATCAAGTAATAAGTATTCTGATTTCTATTTTAAAAATTTGATTCGGGCTAAATTCTTAACACCTCAAATTAGTTTGTGAAATTCAGAGGTTTTGTCAAAACAGAGCTTCTAACAGTTATTTCTTTTCCTCCACCATCCTTTTTTTGTTATTTCATTGATTTTCCTATAATATGGCAAGACAGGCTTCTCAAAGACAATGAAAAGAGACAGAGAAGTTACTTCACACCATCACTGACTCAAGGCCTTTCTATTTATACAGGCAGCACTGAAGTTATATTTTAGTCAAATCTAGTTTCATTAAATGACATTGTAGACACAGTTTGCTCAGTTTTGAACAGCAGTTGCAGTGTAATTAGTACCACAATGGAATAATGGGCATATTTTATTAATCAAATCCCAGTATTAAGCTGGCTGCTGTAATAATGGGAGCAATTATTGACTTATTAAATGTTCAGCTGGAAATTGACCCTATCTGAATCCTGTCTTCCCAAAAGAAGCCTCAAAATAATATTTTGAGGCAGAGACCTCAAAATAACTTCTTTCTAGCACTTCCATGACATAGAGCCATGCCAAGTGCTATAAAATGTGAGGCATTTTCCAAATAAAGAACAAAAGAATGTAAGAATGTCAGAACTTCAAAATATAAGTGAATAAAAAAGTCTGCTGTAAACTGAAAATGCAAGATTTACCCTCTAACAGTCATGAAACTTTGTGATAAACATTGAGATAAACATACTTACCCAGGATGTAACTGTGTGTGTAACTCCTATCAATGTGAAAATATTTAGGTCTTCTGTTTAGAATCTAAAGGGATCTTCATGAATTATAAGTTTACACAGGTACCCATGGAGAGGGGTTAAAGCCAACTAAAAATTTGTGTGATTCTCACAATACTGAGGTGATAATACGCCCAGCGGTTGATGGTCTTTGTGCCATGTACAAAGTCCTATTATTTCCTCTTAATTCTGGAAGCAATGCAAAGCAAAATAACAACCACAACAAAGAGAGGAGAGGGTGATAGGTTTTTTCCCACCTGGATTTCCCGAAAAAGCAACGTGACATTCTTGTTGACTTCTAATAGCTTCCCTCCCAAGACTTGCATTCTGAACTGGCAGTTTTCTGTGTTGCTTCTGACTTGACCGGGGAAGGATCTAAAAACCATATTCAAGCAGAAATTTGGTCTGTCATCTAAATCTCATGGCTGCAGCAGCAGACCAGAAATGCCACAGAAGCAACAGCTCCTTCAGAAATACCCGGGATACATGCAGCACTTCAGGAGAGCAGAGTACAGAAGAGCTTTGTAGTAGTAAGCACTGTAAAAGAAAAAATCAAAACTACTAAGAACAACAAGACCATGTTGTGAAAAATATTGCCAGTATTACCAGCTGCTACAGGAAAGTATCCTTCCACTTCTGCTGCTGGGAATAAGTATCTTATATCCAAGTGTAGTTTGGCAATGAAGTATCTCATTCTATCTCAATAACGAGGATTATTGTTTAAGTAAATTTGGGCATTCAAATAAATAAAGTGTGCAGTGAGATTATTAACAATATTGGTCCTTAGATTATGATTATTAGAAGACTGTTTTGACTTCCCACCAAGGTGCATCTGTTAAACCCTTGTTCCTAGCACAGACGCTGATTTGTACAAAAATGACATAATAGTTCTATTTTGAATTATTTCTGTTCTTGTCTTTCCACCCTGAAAATAAGGGCAAGAATGTATTTTTTTTTAGCCAAAGAATACACCCCATCATAAAATTCTCTGGCAGAAGATTAATAAATGGTAAACTCATTATCTAAACTTGTGGTTTCATGGTCAACTGAAATCTATCTAAATTTATGGTCTCTATTTATCCCTGCCCACAGCTCAGTAGAGGTTTCAGGATATTCTTTGGATCATTATGTAGGATTTGTGATGTTGATTCGTGGCTGGATTTGAAGGTTTAAGGGGAGATTTTTTTTTTTAACAAATAAGGAATTACTGGGGTTGACAGGGATTATCTCTAAGGGTTTCTTTGCTAATAGAAAAGCAGAACTCTGGACTATTGTCAAAAAAACTAAAATAGTATTTTCAGGCAGAAAAGTTTTAGGCTAGATAGTCCCTCAGTTACTTATGTGAAATTATATGATATTTAGATATATAATCTACAGAATTATGCTTTCCTCTGATTATATATTCTGTATCCAAACTACATCTACATTTAGAATCACCAAGTTGGATTGCCAGACTTTGCATATATTCATAGAGACTGTTGGTTCATACATTAAACTTGGGATGAAAAATTAAAGTAGAAGTTGACAATGAGGCTATGTATTCTTATGGATTTAATTACTTTAAGTAACATAGAACCAATTGAAGAGAATGGGATCACAAAGTAGACAGTGTCTGAGAGATCTTTCACAAGGATTTCACAGCAGAAGCAGTTTGTATAGATTTTTGTTTCATTTAATTTCCTTTTACAATATCCAGACTTCTGTGTTCAAGTTTTTAAAAAGACCTGTATTTAAACTACATTATTTGAAGGAGGACTGATTCTCCTTGGGCTGTTTTGAAATCCACTTTTACATTTCTCTACAATAAGAATTGGAATGGTTAGTGGTTGCTTGAAATTTAATTTGCATTCATACCTGTTTCAGATGTTTTGAAACTCGATCTAATAACATGTATTGGCTTGGAAAATTTGAACTTTTCCTTTACTAGGGACTATGAATGAATGAATGACTTCTCCCTTCACAGCAATCCCGGGGATTATGTTAGTGATTTTGATTTGTCAGGAATTCACCCTGAATTTCCATACGTTCATAAAAAATGGACTCTTAAAATACTAAACACATCACCAAGTTATCAGATTGGACAAAGCCAACAAACTATGGCCTGAAAGAAATGCACAGCTACTTACCTGTCCAGAGCCCAGGGCATCTTTCCCAAGGGAGGCTGTGAATCACTGAACTCAGCTGGAGCTTTCTATGTTAAAAGCCATCCTAAAAACCTTGAAAAATAGTCCTGATATTTGGACTGAAGCTCACCCCCTACCCTGCAGGAACATTATCCTGTTACAATCCTGGCTGTCAACCAGCAAATGAAAAAAGAACTGAAAACTCTTCCTTATTTAAATAGCCGAATTCTCAATAACTGGTTGGTACCATTTTTATCTAAAACAGTTGACAGGGAAAGCAGCTATTCTCTTGATGTTCCTCCTTTTATAAACCCACATATTCAGCCCACGTAGGTTGTGAAACATATACAGCATTTGTTATGCTGAAGCAAGAAGGTGTTCTTAGTTCCACTGTGCTCTTCAGCAATATGGACCAGAGGAGTAGAGTAGCAAAGGCTGTTTGGTTAAAGAGGTTAATCAAACCAACTCAAATTTTGAAGCATTGTACAAGATAATAAGCTTGGACACTGAAAATGATTGCAGAGTATTTCTTTAAATATCATGGGGAAAAAGTGAAAGGGATAATCAAATTACATTTAAAATCAAGAATTTTCAAGAAACAATATTAAATTGACTCACTGAATAATGTGGAATGTTTTCCTCCCTCTGTCTCTAAAATGCAATTATTGTATCATATGACTCGAGAAATTTACTTTTCTGTGAACTTCTCGGTGAAGTCAGACAGACATCTTTAACTACTGACCTTATATGTGAACAGTATTCCACTGTATCCTTAATAGGTTAGATAACTATAATAATTATATTCTAAATTCATTTTACTGCTACTCAGTAATCGTTACATCACAAAAATAAATTTACAGATTTCTTACCAGAATACTGCCATGCGGTCCCTTAAAATACAAATTCAGACTGTTCCTTAACTGTAGTTTTAATCAGAAGTGCACATTTATATTCAACCTCTGTCATGAGAAACACCCAAAGAAAGTTTTCTAGGGGACAGTTAATTAGAAATGTGCCCCCTTAAGTATAGCAGTAATTCCTTTTCTGGTGCAATCTTTGGTCTTGCTAAAGGCTTTTATATCTAACTAAAAATAATGCTAAAGCCTTTTCTCCTTTTAATATTTTTTTCAAAGATACTTAGAATTCATAAAGGTAATAACTACTTTTTCATTATATTTTAAAATTGTCTTTTGCATTTTAGCTGAAGCTCTTTTTAAATCTGCATTTCTCATCTATTTTTTTTAGCAAAACCTAAAACTATACAGTTTGCAGAATATCCAACTTGTAAAGTGAGGCAATATTCTTCTTTTTTAGGTTTTTTTTTATCTCTTCACAAGGAACCATACAAAATAATTACATCAGTCTCATATAGCGTGACACAAACAAGTAAATTTCACTGGGTTTAGTTTTTCAGATCATAACACAGATTTTGTGAAGAAACGAGAGACTGTTTAAATAAAGGCACGCAAAGTCTGATACTTCTTTCACACTACTGTAAATGAGGAATAATATTAACGAAGGAACAACCGGAAGTCCAACAAATGTGTTGTGGTAGAATAGAATTTACTATTTTTGTCTCCTTTGTGGTCTAGCTATCAATATTCACATTCTTGTTTGACACATTTTAATCTGATCAATCTCATACATATTATAACAGTATTGAGGTATAGAAATTATCTTCTTTACCAGAATAAATATTATCAAAACTTTAAAAAATCAACCGTAAATTCAGGACATAAATAGATACATACAAAAAAAATGAACAGCTCAATAGAAAATATTTGCTTATAAAAGTATTTCAGCATTTTCTTATCACAAATAAGGAATGAAAGGCTTAAAATAAGGAGTGTCTCCTTGATATAATGCCACAATCTTAAAATTGTACCATCATCTAACCCACTCATCTCTAAATTTCCATATTTTCCATACTAGCAAGATAAATCTTTACTAAAATTGCACCTTCCCAGGATGAATAAAGATTTTTCTATATTCATCCAGGTCTTAGAATTTTCCTTACAATATGCATTTTTATGCAACAGCTCTAGGTTCTTTAGTTCTGTAATGTACAGGCCTGAACAAATCTATGTTTAGGATTGTCTTTTTAATTCACACTCTTTTAAGTATAGATTATCTCTCCCTCCATGTTTAGGCCTTGATTTCAACAGCTTAATTTTTTTTTCCTTTAGCCCATCCAATAGAATAAATACGCCAGTTCCAGAGCTCAAAGCATTCCCAGCTGTTAATAGTGTGCACACAACCACAATGCCTGGGGATAGTCCACTAATAAATAACTTGTAAATACTTCTAAGATCCAGAATCATGTACATACCAGTATCTCTTATCCAGTTCGCAGGCAACTCTTTTTGCGTTTGGTCAAATACTACTGATGAGGAAGGCTATTGCAATTTACCACTATTTTTCTGCACAACTACTTTAAGATTATATTTTGGTGAATAAAATATATTTTGTTTTGAAGAAACTTGCTTGGGTTTTGTAATTTATATTTTGCTGAACACTTTATGTTCCTTATGAAATTATGTTAGAAATTCTCATTTTTTGATGTAGAGACTGCTGAAGCTGTAAACAATTTTTGTCTGTTCCGGGTATTGGCATTAATGAAGTTGATATTTTAATTTGAATGAGTTAAACTGGAGTTTTCCTAATGTTGCCCTATTTGGAAAAATATTTGACATGGCCACAAATAGATAAAGAAGCTTCCCCATCTTTCTCATGCTAGAGTAAGGAGATACTCGAACAGATAATTGCAGTTTCTTACTTGCATTAGTCTGTTGTAATTTTCTCCAAGCATCAGAGAACTGACCACTACTGAGGGAGGGTTTGGCCCTTTTCTTTGGGGCAAGGAATTTGTGCCCTCACTTTTGAAAGACAGCAGAAACTGCAGACTTCAGCCTCTGGTTCCTTCCCTGGCTTTTCTACCTGCTCCACCCATTTCCCCAGCAGAAGTTCCAGATCTTTTCCTCCCCACTGTGAAAACCTTAGTCTTACTCTGTTTTGCGCATTTCCTTTTGCTAACCCTTCACTTGGCAAACCCTAAAACATTTTGGTAGGTTGTGTGTCCATTTATAAGCAGAAAGTATGAATCTCCCCTCCTCTCTTTGTCAAAATGTGCTCTGCTGGTCCACCAAATTTGCTGTATAACTATAGCCCAACATCTCATAATATTAACCTTGTAAGTGTAAGCTGAATAATATATAAGGTATAACTCCTGTCAGGACATTTCAAAGAATATGCCATATCTTATTAATGATATTAAGCAAAAAAGCTTCCAGGCATTTCAGAATTTGTCAGCAGAAACTTGTTTTTATTTATTCAATACTGACAAAATTTAAACAGAAACTTCTATGCTACGTTTTTATATGAGATATAAACCCAGTCTTGTAGTTACTAATGAGGTTGCATTTGTTTTATCCCTGATGGCCTAGCCTAAATTTCAGTTATACACCATTCACTTAAATTTCCTTTTTTTTGGTCAGGTTAGCTCACCAATTTAATGTGAAATATTTAACCGCACCTCTTCTTTAAATTCCTGTGAAATGCCCTGTATTTCTTTGATAATCTTTATGTGCTGTGCAGGACTGGCTATTTTGCCACAATCTTCTGCCAGCCTCATTATAACCAACAAAATCACCTGATTATGGGACACAAAGAGGATTCCATGAGGGAAAAGCCTTGAGCAGCCAGCCACTACAATGCATCCCTCTCACTGTGATATCTGGCCTCTTGAACTGGTCGTGCCTTGGAGGCATTGACTTCAAGAGCAGAGCAACATTTGGGATCAATCTATCCCTACCCACATTGATATCTTTAAGATGGATCGCACTTATACCTGCACAGCTACATGTTCTTACATCAGCTTTCAAGGTTTTGTCTGGATATGTCTACCCACAATGGTGCAGGGTCATAGTCTTTTTGAGTCATGTCATATTTTTCATCAATTGCCAATCCTGACTCCATACCAACATATATGACATTTTCTAAATTTTAGCTAGCTAGTTAAATTAGAAAAGCATTGCCCTTCTTTTTCAACCACCTATTAGTGGAGCTTTCGTCATGAGACAATTTGAGAATATTTTTAGAAAGTTCATTTTATCAGCCCGTTCTCTATTTATAAGTGTTCATAGAATCACTGAAAGGTTTGAGATGGATGCAACATTAAAGATCACCAATTTCCAACCCTCTACCAAGGACAGGAACACTTCCCACTAGACCAGGTGACTCAAAGCCCCATCCAACCTGGCCTTCCAGGACTGTTCCCCTGATAGCTTTTTCAGGGTAGTGAGATTCCTGTTTACACTTCTCTCTATCCTCAGGATCTTTAACTCCACTGTTTCATGGTCAATGCACTCACAACCAACCTGCAGCTTTACATTCCTGTGTTGGCTTTGCATGGCCTGGTTTTTGGTAGCAGGGGCTCCACAGAGATGACTTCTGTGAGAAGCTGCCAGAAGCTTCTACCACGGCTGGCAGAGCCAATCCCTGATAGCTCTGAAGATGGACATGCTGCTGGCCAAAGCTGGGCCAATTAGAGAGGTTGATAACATCTCTATGATAACATATTTAGGAAGAAAATAAAGTGGGGCATGTGCAGTTTTTCCAAGCCAGCAAAAAGGAGAAGGTGAGAACATGTGAGGGAAGACAACATGGAGACACCAGGGTCTGTGGAGAAGGAGTGGGAGGGAGTGCTCCAGGCACTGGAGCTGAGATTCCTCTGCAGGCTGTGATGAAGACCATGGTGAAGCAGCTGTGCCCTGCAGCCCATGGGTGCACAGGGAACGCAGAGATCCACCTGCAGCCCATGGGGAGGTGCCCATGCTGGAGCGGATGGATGCCTGGAGGAGGCTGTGATCCAGTGGGAGACCCAGTGGGGAGAGGGCCCTTGCTTCCAGGCTGGAGCAGCCTGTCCTTAGAGGAATGCACCCCATGGAAAGAGGGACCCATGCCACAGCAGTTGAGTGTC